>NW_026262011.1:0-9996 GCF_016432865.1 Antechinus flavipes | reverse complement strand
AGCAGCAGCAGCAATTTGCTCATATGCAATCAAAGGGTAATTAATCTCTGCTACAGTGTCTGCATAAAAACCTGTGCAGGTTCTAGTTGATCAAAGGTAATTGGTATATTAACTCCAGTTTGCCTATTTTGTGGGTCTTGTATTCTACAGAGTTCACTATACTCTAAAAGCCACAACAAGTTTTCTCCAGGTTCTAAACATGACCTTGCTACAGATTTCCAATCACTAGAAGTTAAAAATTACCTGAGTTAATGCATATAAAACTACATATATGTGTATAACAAAATAGTTGTCATGTATAAGTGATCATATATACATATAATTAGCAAATAGTTATATAAGTTATACATGTGTATATAACTTATTCAAATATATGTTATATATTTCAGTTTATATAATTATACATATAATTGTATGGCTATGTATATGTAACTATGATCTCTATTGTATGATATGATCTCTAAATTCATTCATAGAAAACTTATGGCCCCACAGGAAGGAATAATCTTTGAGCTTCATATGTTAATTTGTAAATTTACTATACATGCATGATATATTCTGTTTATGTATTTTAGAGTTATGTGTGCTTGCTGGACTAAAAAATTCAGGAAGGCTTGCTACTTCTTTTTATTTCTTATAGCTTACACACTATTCTGGACACAGGAAGCACTTTTTAGGTATTCATAGAAATGGCATCATCAGGAGTCTTCTGTATCTAAATTTCCCTTCTTGCTTTCTCTCTCTTTTTTTTCTTTTTCTTTTTCTTTTTCTCTCTTTCCTCTTCCTTTCCGGGGAAATTTCTTATTTGTGGAGGGCTATTTGTATAAAATAAAGAAAAAGAAAGTCAATGAATTGGGCTTGCAACTAAAAATGCTAGAAAAGGAACCAGTCAAACACTAAACTTGAAATTCTAAAAATAAAAGGAGAGATCAATAAAATTGAAAGTAAAAAATCTATTGAATTAATTAATAAAACTAAGAGTTGGTTCTATGAAAAAACCAACAAAAGAGAAAAACCCTTAGTAAATCTGATTAAAAAAGGAAAGAGGAAAATCAAATTGTTAGTCTTAAAAATAAAAGAGAGAACTCGCCACTAATGAAGAGGAAATTAGAGCAATAATTATGAGTTATTTTGCCCAACTTTATGTCAATAAATTTGACAACTTAAATGAAATGGAACAATACCTTCAAAAATATAGCTTGTGAAGATTAACAGAGGAAGAAGTAAATATACTAAACAGTCCCATTTTAGAAAAAAGAAATAAAACAAACTATTAACCAACTCCCTAAAAAAAATCCCCAGGACCAGATGGATTTACAAGTGAATTCTACCAAATAGTTAAAGAACAATTAACTCCAATGCCATATAAATTATTTGAAAAAATAAGTATTGAAGGAGTCCTACCAAACTCCTTTTATGACACAGATATGGTATTGATACCAAAACCAGGTAGGTTGAAAACAGAGAAAGGAAATTATAGAACAATCTCCCTAATGAATATTGATGCTAAAATCATAAATAAAATAGTAGCAAAAAGACTACAGAAAATCATCCCAGGATAATACACTATGACCAAGTAGGATTCATACCAGGAATGCAGGACTAGTTCAATATTAGGAAAACTATTAGCATAACTGACTATATCAATAACCAAACAAACAAAAAACATATGATCATCTCAGTAGATGCAGAAAAAGCATTTGATAAAATCCAACATCCATTCCTAATAAAAACACTTGAGAGCATAGGAATAAATGGACTTTTCCTTATAATAGTCAGGAGCATATATTCATAACCATCAGTAAGCATCATATGCAATGGGGAAAAACTGGAACCTTTCCCACTAAGATCTGGAGAGAAGTAAGTTTTCCCACTATCATCATTATTATTCAATATTGTGTTAGAAACACTAGCCTTGGCACTAAGAGTCGAGAAAGAGATTAAAGGAATTAGAGTAGGCAATGAGGAAACCAAACTATCACTCTTTGCAGATGACATGATGGCATATATAGAGAACCCCAGAGATTCTACTAAAAAGCTATTAGAAATAATTCATAACTTTAGCAAAGTTGCAGGATACAAAATAAATTCCCATAAATACTCAGCGTTTTTATACATCACCAACAAAATCCAATAGCAAGAGATATAAAGAGAAATTCCATTCAAAATAACTGTCGACAGTTATTTGGGAATCTATCTATCAAAGGATAATCAGGAATTATATGAGTAAAATTACAAGAAAAACTTTCCACACAAATAAAGTCAGACTTAAATAATTGGAAAAATATTAAGTTCTCTTGGATAGGCCAAGCGAATATAATAAAGATGACAATACTTCCTAAAGTAATTTATTTGTTTAGTGCTATACCAATCAGACTTCCAAGAAAATATTTCAATGATTTAGAAAAAATAACAACAATATTCATATGGAAGAACAAAAAATCGAGAATCTCAAGGGAATTAATGAAAAAAAAAATCAAATGGAGGTGGCCTAGCTGTACCTGATCTAAGACTCTATTATAAAGTAGCAGTCACCAAAACCATTTGGTATTGACTAAGAAATAGATTAGTTCATCAGTGGAATAGGTTAGGTTCACAAGACAAAATAGTCCACTATAGCAATCTAGTGTTTGACAAACCCAAAGAGCCTAACTTTTGGGATAAGAATTCATTATTTGATAAAAACTGCTGGGATAACTGGAAATTAGTATGGCAGAAATTAGGCATGGACACAGACTTAATACCGTATACCAAGATAAGATCAAAATGGGTCCATGATTTAGGCATAAAGAGCGAGATTATAAATAAATTAGAGGAACATAGGATAGTTTATCTCTCAGACTTGTGGAGGAGGAAGAAATTTATGACAAAAGAGGAACTAGAGACCATTATTGATCGCGAAATAGAAAATTTTGATTACATCAAATTAAAAAGCCTTTGTACAAACAAAACTAATGCAAACACAATTTGAAGGGAAGCAACAAACTGGGGAAACATCTTCACAGTTAAAGGTTCTGATAGAGGCCTTATTTCCAAAATATATAAGGAATTGACTCTAATTTATAAGAAATCAAGCCATTCTCCAATTGATAAATGGTCAAAGGATATGAACAGACAATTTTCAGAGGATGAAATTGAAACTATTACCACTCATATGAAAGAGTGTTCCAAATCATTATTGATCAGAGAAATGCAAATTAAGACAACTCTGAGATACCCCGTACACACCTGTCAGATTGGCTAGAATGACAGGGAAATATAATGCGGAATGTTGGAGGGGATGTGGGAAAACAGGAACACTAATATATTGTTGGTGGAATTGTAAACACATCCAGCCATTCTGGAGAGCAATTTGGAATGATGCTCAAAAAGTTATCAAACTGTGCATACCCTTTCTTTGATCCAGCAGTGTTTCTACTGGGCTTATACCCCAAAGAGCTACTAAAGAAGGGAAAGGGACCTGCATGTGCCAAAATGTTTGTGGTAGCCCTGTTTTTAGTGGCTAGAAACTGGAAAATGAATGGATGCCAATCAATTGGAGAATGGTTGGATAAATTGTGGTACATGAATGTTATGGAATATTATTGTTCTGTAAGAAATGACCAGCAGGATGAATACAGAAAGGCTTGGAGTGACTTACATGAACTGATGCTAAGTGAAATGAGCAGAAGCAAGAGATCATTATATACTTCAACAATGATACTGTATGAGGATGTGTTGTGATGGAAGTAGATTTCTTTGACAAAGGGATCTAACTCAGTTTCAATTGATCAATGATGGACAGAAGCAGCTACACCCAAAGAATGAAACACTGGGAAATGAATGTAAACTGTTTGCAGTTTTGTTTTTCTTCCCGGGTTATTTTTAGCTTCTGAATCCAATTTTCACAAGAACAAGAGAACTGTTCAGTTCTGCACACATATATTGTATCTAGGATATAGTGTGGCATATTTAACGTGTATGGGACTGCTTGCCATCTGGGGGAGGGAGTTGAGGAAGGGAGGGGAAAAATCGGAACAGAAATGAGTGCAAGGGATAATGTTGTAAAAAATTACCCTGGCATGGGTTCTGTCAATAAAAAGTTTTTTTTTTAAAGAAATTAAGCAAAAACAAAAAACAAAAAACAACAAAACAAAACAAAACAAAACAAAAAAACAAAAAAAAACTATTGAACTAATAAATAAAACTAAGAATTAATTTTATGAAAAAAAAAACAATAATATAGACAAACCTTTGACAAATCTGATTAGAAAAAGGAGAGAGGAAAATCAAATTAGTAGTCTTTAAAATGAAAAGGGAAAACTTTGCACCAATGAAGAGGAAATTAGAGAAATAATAGGGAGTTACTTTGCCCAATTTTACGCCAACAAATTTGATAACCTAAGTGAAATGGCTGACTACCTCTAAAAATATAGGTTTCCCAGATTAACAGAGGAGGAAGTAAATTGCTTAAATTGTCCCATTCATTTCAGAAAAAGAAATAGAAGAAGCTATTAATCACCTCCCTAAGAAAAAAATCCCCAGGACCAGATGGATTTACATGCCACTTTTCACAAGAAAATTTCCCAATATTACCTGCACTGCAAACTTTTAAAAATATCTAAGGATCATTATGAAATATTTTGTGAATTCTTAATTGTTATCAACACATAATGATATTTAAATCTATTCATAGACCTCAACTATAATATCTTAATTAAGAGTCAGAATCCTCATGGGTGGAATAAATCACTTGAAGTCTTTGAATTAGTTTGTCATCAATAGCCCTTGAAAGTGACTCCATATCTACTAACATTTCTAAACTCCTACTCCATAGAGTATCCTTCACTAACTGCTTAAATCTAATTAAATGGAAATATACTAATGTACTTTTCATCTCCCTAGCTATCTGTTTGTTTGTTTGTTTTTTGTGTATTTTCCTTGAATAAGCACAGGGTAAAATAAAAAGCTTTTATATATACACACATACATACATATATATACATATATATATAATATCTATTATACATACATATATACATATATATATATATATTTAACCTCAGTAAACTCTTTTCTTTATTTCTCCTCAATGAAAAGATATTTGCACATGCACACACTAAAATTTTAGTTTTTTAAATAATAAATCCCCGAAAGCTGAATTGCAATGCAATTTCCCACTATCACAATATCACAGCTCAAACTAAAATATATTCATTTTGAAAGTTCTAAAAGCAGATTTATGAAAACATTTCTCAGTTTTGCCATTCATATATTCATATATATATATATATATATATATATATATATATATATATATATATATATATATATATATATATATATTCTGTTTCAGCACTCCCATTTGTGTTCAGGTCCATGTAGATGGATAAAAGAAACATACCTTCAAAATGTATGTTGATTCAAAATGAAACAATTCATTCTTTTCTTTTCTTTCTTATGGTATTATTGAATCTTATATCCAGGGTGAATGTCTTTGATATTTTGGGAGAGCTGATAGTGCAGATGGGGATGTCTGCATTAATATAAGCCTCTTGAGAATCAATTTTATTTTATGCTTATAGACCTTTGTCTTTAAACATTTCATAATTTCATTGATGTATTTATAGAATTCTCCATCTGTCAAGTTCCCAATTTGTGTTTTCCAAAGTTAAAGAATGTATTTCCATGCATCAGTTGTCAACAGCCCTCTTATGATGATTTGTAGAGACTTGACCAGAATGTGTTATTTGATCAACAATCTTGCTCATTAGCTCTATTCCTCTTTTAATGCATTGCATTCTATTATCAATTTCTTAAAGCGTGATTAGCCATAGTATGAGTTTTCATCTCCTCAATTTTTTGATTTGGTCCCTTTTTCTCTCTTTCTACTATATTTCAGTTATTTTGTCCCCAGTTTCCTCTGTAGTCCAACAAACGTCCATTAATGCTATGGCTTGAGAAGGAAGGGAACAGAATGCATGTACATGTGCTTATGAGTGTTCAACAGGGATAAATTAAAAGTGCAAATAACCAGAAAAAAACTAATACATTTCATTGAACTATATACTTCATATCTTTTTTCGGCAAAAAAAAAAAAAAAAAAAAAAAAAGAGGGTGAAATGGGATGTTAAATTAGTGAAATGGTCTAATCTTGTTTTTAATATCAAATTAAATTCATTTATGTGAAGTATTACATGGAAGATAAAATGCTGATGAATGTCTATCTATCATATATTGTTGGAATCCTTACTAACTGCTAACTAATTAGAGTTGATCTAATCTTACAAGAAGATGTTTTGGGCAGAACCTGAAACAAGGTACTAAGTAGAACTACCCATAATCCCTCTCTCTGGAAGGAGCATAAATAGGCCAATGGGCCAGTCGGAGAGTTCTTCAGAGGAAGACGCTACAAGTCGAGATTTCACTGGAATGACATGAAGACTGGAGCTGGCTGGAGGCTGAAGAAAGCAGAGGCAGAGGCTGAAGGACCAGACCTTTGGATTTGGAGACATTTGGAGAGAGCTCTTGGAACCAAGCAGAGAGATAGGCCTCTAAGCTAACCGGGCTATATTGGAGATAATAAAAGATCTGAACTTTCATCACCTGGCTGCGTTTTGAGAAGAAAAAGATCACAACATTTTGGCGCCCGAACAGGGACCGACAAAATCC
The DNA here is from genome assembly GCF_016432865.1 of Antechinus flavipes. Classification (NCBI taxonomy): domain Eukaryota; kingdom Metazoa; phylum Chordata; class Mammalia; order Dasyuromorphia; family Dasyuridae; genus Antechinus; species Antechinus flavipes. The sequence goes on along the minus strand of NW_026262011.1, from coordinate 3,345 downwards.
TGATTCCAGGGAAGGCACCCAGAGAGAACTTTTATAATATTTTATAGAAGAACAAGAACCCCACATTTGAACTCACAACAATATATATATATATATATAAACACACAAAAAAATACACAGACATATATATATGTGTATATATATATTTCCAATTTGATCGGTATGAAAGTATGTTTTGTTGGAACATCATTCACATTTGATATTATGAAGGCTTATTTTATTTTATTTTGATTGGGGTGAGTAGTGGGTAGAACAAAGAATAACTGCTAAAATTAATTAAAATTTAGAGGTTTGAATTAAATGCTTTTTGAGATCCTTGCAAGCTTGGAAAATGTTATTATTCAGAAACTCAAATATCTCTGCGTACCTTCAGAGGCAAATTTTCATTGCAATTTTCAGGGGAAGCATTTTTGCAGTAGCAGTAGAAACAATTGTAAACAAAAGTGACATGTTCCATGTACAGCTTGTCTTTGGAATCTGACTTTGTTGTTTCATAGATTTTCTTCTGTCTTATTCAGTATCATAAAGAAATATAAAATCCAATTATGCCTTTGGAAATGTTTATGTTTTGAAATAAATAATTATGTTTTCAGTACGTATAATGTATACAATCTACTTAAAACTGCTAGAAGAATTTATTCCAGTTGCGGGAACCCCCCCCCAAAAAAAAAAAAAAAAAAAAACCTAAGAAAAATCACTGCTGTGATTTTATAAGCCTGGATCAAGAATTAGGAGACATGACAATAAAGTGACAAACAAATGTTATTCACAACTTGTCATTCATAACTTATAGACCCAGGAGAAAATACTGATTACTTCATACTACTCATCCACTTATGTATTTACTCTAATGATGTGCAAAACATGTTTGGAATGCTTTTCATTCCCTTTATAAGCTATAGAAGTAAAAAGTTGAAATTGTGATAGACACACCTAGTTTGTGAATTAAAAACCTCAATGCTCAGTTTTATCAGCCACTTCATTCACCAGTTTTCACCCAGATATTTAGATAGTTGAACATAGATACATACAGACACACATAGACACAGACATACACCACACACACACACACACACACACACACACACACACCCCACACAGGGATGTTTTGCCACTATTATGTTCAATAGAATGTTATATGGTCCTTATAAAAAAAAAAAAAAACTTAAAACAAGAGTTGAAGTTTTTTGAGAAATGACATGATAAAAATAAATTTAGATATTAGATTGAAAGTTGAGCAAGATAACACTTTGAGATGTATTGTCATTTGTTATAAAGTAAACAGCCTCATTACTTTCAAGCCAATAATACTAGTTTCATAAAATATTTGAAATTTAAGTAATTCTAGTGTTTTTTTTTCTCCCTCTACTTTGGCAAAAATGCTAATATGGCTTAGAAAGAGTATGGAATTTGAAACCAGGAGTATAGATTCAAATTTTACCTTGTCTTTAACATATTATAAATTACTGAAATACATGTTTTTAGTTGTCACTTGGCCTCTATGTAAAGTTATTAATAAGATCAAAGTAAGATCTGTATTATTTATTTTAAACTTAGATCTAAATCTAGATTTACCTATATTATTCATCTATATCTTTAGAAATGAAAATCTAGCTATATATAAAAATGAGATAATGTATAACAAAACATAAAAAAGTATATATAAAAGAACAGTTTATTTTCCATATATAACAATATACTTAAGTTAATATTTTTGTAGTAGGAAAATAGTTGGAAACAAATTATGGTACATAGTTACCATTTCAATAGATAGCTCAACATATATCCAATTCAGTCTCTTTAAGCTGAACACTCTTCATCTATATGAGAATTCTTTTCATTCTGTTTATTGAATTTTGTTTTTTGACAGCTCCCCATTGCTCTTGAACCAAACTTTCCTTAAAAAAAAAATCAGACTATTCTCTGTCTTTCCTCTGAACACAGTTTGAAAATTTTTTCTCTCAAATATGTCAGATTACCTAATCCCCCTTGGCACACACATATCTCTTTCTCCTCTTATAATGAAAGTCATGGTGTGATGGCTACAGAATTATGATGAGGTAAAATTCTGTCATTTTACTTCAGGAAAATTATTTTTCTTGTCAATCAGAATCAACACAAAATCAAAGTTTTCTTTGATGTTTCATCCATAATTTGAGGAGAAATTAAAAATTAATTAAGTTCTAAATTTATTAGCTGTTCTTTTTTGGTCAAGAGAGGACAGGAGGTATATCTGGATATCTGAGTCCTCTATTAATAAAATACAAATATGTATGCCAGCTTTGTATTTACTTTCCTAATTTCATCATTCTCCCTCTATTCAAATGGCCTAAGTTTATTCTCAAAATGACACCTGGCATATTCATACCATGAAGGTTATAGCACTCTCCAAAACATATAAAAATATAAGTTGGGTGGGAATAGGATAAGGTGGAGTATACAAAGGTGTATAGATTCACTGTTCTGGACAAGTTATGTGGATTAATGGGAAGGAAATAAAGAGGGAGGGAAATGGTGTTATAGCATAGGTGGAGAACAGTAGATTAAAGGACAAGATCTGTAGATAAATAGGAATGAGATAAAGAGGAGGGAAAAGGTGAGTGGAGAAGATAAGGGGAGGATCCATATGTGAAGGGAGGTTAAATAATAGTAAAGCAAGTTAAGGTGTAGAATTAAGTAGAAGCTTTAGCAAGGATAAAAAATAAGACATACATAAACACTATAAAAAGGATTATTAGTAGAAATCATCAGAAAAAAGAATTAGGAATAGTAATCTTTGATTTCATAGAAAGTCAAACAAACATTTAATCAAAAGAAAAATTTACATTATATATCAGCCATATTAATATCATTTTAGATGTATGATACATATGTATAAATGTATATGTATGTATACATATATGTAAGTGTATATATGTGAATATGTATATATATGTTTAAATGAGTATGTATATATATAAGTGTACATAGGTATATTAATGTGTGTGTGACTGTATAAATATATGTAAAGATAAATATACGTGTGCTGTACTGTAGCTGTGTGGAGAATTTGAGGGGGATGAAAGGAGAAAAAAGAATAAAGTAAAACGTTGTACAGTAAAGAACCAAAGAATAACCTACAAGGGACCAAAGAAAAAGGTAGACAGTCATGGATATATAATCATCACTGTTATTCTACATTATTTCTTGAAATGGAAATATTATTTTGACATATTTTGAATCTTCCCTCATATTGGCTGGGCACATGACAATGCTTATTATTTCCTGTGTGCTTTGTTTTGTTTTGTTTTGTTTTTCTTTTATTTTTTTTTTTAAATTTTTTTTATTTAATTACTTTATATTGAC
>NW_026262010.1:0-9949 GCF_016432865.1 Antechinus flavipes | reverse complement strand
AGGGGAGGATCCATATGTGAAGGGAGGTTAAATAATAGTAAAGCAAGTTAAGGTGTAGAATTAAGTAGAAGCTTTAGCAAGGATAAAAAATAAGACATACATAAACACTATAAAAAGGATTATTAGTAGAAATCATCAGAAAAAAGAATTAGGAATAGTAATCTTTGATTTCATAGAAAGTCAAACAAACATTTAATCAAAAGAAAAATTTACATTATATATCAGCCATATTAATATCATTTTAGATGTATGATACATATGTATAAATGTATATGTATGTATACATATATGTAAGTGTATATATGTGAATATGTATATATATGTTTAAATGAGTATGTATATATATAAGTGTACATAGGTATATTAATGTGTGTGTGACTGTATAAATATATGTAAAGATAAATATACGTGTGCTGTACTGTAGCTGTGTGGAGAATTTGAGGGGGATGAAAGGAGAAAAAAGAATAAAGTAAAACGTTGTACAGTAAAGAACCAAAGAATAACCTACAAGGGACCAAAGAAAAAGGTAGACAGTCATGGATATATAATCATCACTGTTATTCTACATTATTTCTTGAAATGGAAATATTATTTTGACATATTTTGAATCTTCCCTCATATTGGCTGGGCACATGACAATGCTTATTATTTCCTGTGTGCTTTGTTTTGTTTTGTTTTGTTTTTCTTTTATTTTTTTTTTTAAATTTTTTTTATTTAATTACTTTATATTGACACTCGTTTCTGTAGGCAAGTCACTTAATCCTGTTTGCCTTACTTCCTCATCTGTAAAATGAGCAGAAGAAGAAAACCCCAAATGGGGCTACAGAGAGCCAAACACAATTAAAATGACAACAACAAAATACTTCTCTAATACTTTATAGCATATATATTATTATATTCATATTATATTATGTTACTATGATATATGCAAAACATAGAGGTAATATAGTTTTCTTTCCAGTGTATTCTGGTCGTGATTAGCTCAATGTAAGGAAAAATATTTTAGACAGCAAGATGAAGAAGCAGTAGGTAAGAGTGCTGGACTTGGTATCAGGAAGGTGCAAGATGAAAGCTTATTATCAGTTAGCTTTCACAATGGGATATTACAAAGTATTCCCCCACCCCAGCAACACACTTAAGTGAGAACACACTTAAAGCATTTGCCCAGCCAAATTCATTTTGTAACATAGGACAGCCACTGGATGAACCAGTGCTAATCCCTAACAGTTGCCTTCAATGTATACCTACGCCTTTACTCCTCACTCTTGGCTGGCCACAAAATCTGACACTGATTTCCAGTTCCTTGACTCCCGATGGTTTTTCTTCTGACTCTTTAAAGCTCACAAGGTCATTTGTTGTTCAATCATCTCCCACTCTTTGTGACTTCATGGACCATGGCACATTAATGCTATCTATAGAATTTTCTTGGCAAAAATCCTGGAATTGTTTTCCATTTCCTTTGCTGGTAGATTAAGGCAAAAAGAGGGGAAATAAACTTGTCCAGAATCATACAGCAAGTGTCTGAGGCTGGATTTGATCTCAGCTCTCTATCCACTGAGCCACCTAGCTTTCTCCTAGCACAAGGATATAGCCATAGTCAATACTCCTTCACTTAAAAGTAGGAACATGCAAACATTAAAAGGCAAAGAACAAGAACTTATATTCACAAGTTACATGTTGGTTCCAGGTGGAGAGGGGCCAAGGCTTCTTTCCCCATGCAGAGGCTTTAAGCTGCCAGACTTGAAATTACAGTAAGACTTTGGGGAAACCCCATTTATCTCTTATTCAAATTCATTTCAGCCAGGACAGAGAAGAGGCTCCCTTTTGCTGGTTGTTGCCATTTTTTTTTCCTTAAACACATCCCAGTTAAGACTCAGCAGTCAAACAAAAGTCTATTTTTCTATCCCATGGCTAGCAGATTGGAACCAGTTTCAGAATGTTTGTACCTGCTTAGAATTGGGGAGCAGATCTCTGCATTACACACCTTTCCAAATGCAGGCTCTCCCCTAGCATCTTCCACATGGTCTGATAGCTGGCAAAGTACAATGTGCATGCTCTAGAGTGGGATTCCATTGACCAGACCACCTAGAGCAAGGTGGTTTCTAAAGGTCCCTCCCAACTCTTATAATTCATGATTATAGAAAAAGGTAAAAAAAAAAATCCATCAGTGATCTCTTGGACTTGCTAAATAACTGGTCTACTTTCTTTTCCAGTTATATTTTTCCTGAATAATACATTTTATAATAATTCTTTTGTCTGAGTTATATTGATAATAATATGCTACACAGTGTTGATGCCCATCCCCAAATCCTCAGTTCTTCCAAATGTCTCTCTGTGATTTCTAGCACCTCTCAAAAGCTGAATAATCATTCAGGTTTCTAGGTTTCTAGTTCATGGTCAAGGTTAAAGGGGAGAGAAATGGGAGGTATATTCTCAGCTTAGTAAAATAAACCCACTCTGTCATGCCATGGAATTGAACCAAACAAATTGAATGATTTGTAGTGGCAGACAGGAGAAGGGAGTGGTTAGTGTTTTACTAGCAGAAACTAATTTTGACTAATATTAGTCAAGAATACAACTCAAGAGTGAGCACCTTCAAAGTAATTTGAGGTGGCAGTGGTGGTTATAGTACAAAGTACTGAATCTGGAGGTAATAGAGAAGGAATGGACAGAGGAGATGAAAACATTTTAACAGTCAGGAGTCAGAGTAAGCAAAGAAGATTTGGGGGAGGAGACTGGGGAAGAAATCTAAGACTTGAGGAGAATTGATGGCTGCCTTCAAATATTTAAAGGGCTGTTTCATAGAAGCAGGACTTGTTATATGTTACTCCACAGAGGTAAATACTGTAGCTCCAATGGAAGGAAATCAAAGGGATGTATTTTGGCTCAATGTAAGGGAAAATATTTTAGGCAGCAAGATGAAGAAGCAGTAGGTAAGAGTGCTGGACTTGGTATTAGGAAGGTGAAAGATGAAATCCCCACTTCAAGACTTTGTATAGATGGGCAAGTCTCTCAGACTCTCTCAGTCTCAGTTTTCTCATTTGTAAAAAGGCATAGTAATAGAATAGAGTTGTTATGAGCATCTTGAATGAGATTCCACATGTATAGTGTTTTTCAAAATTTAAAGAACTCTATAAAAGCTATCATCATCATCATTAAGAATTAAACAATGGGATAGGCTACCTAAAAGAAATGACCATCTATCTAAGGTGCTATGAAAGAGATCCTTGTTCTGAAGAGGAGGTGGAACTAGATTTTGGTTTCTATCAATTATAGATGATAATTTCTTCTTATCAAAAGAATTTCATAAATTCTTTGAATACATATTGTAGGAGGCTTGAAAAAAGGGATTAAGGACTGATAGCAGATTCTTTCACTATTTCTATAATCTCAATATTATTCTTTACATGGTGTCAAACTACTCCAGATATTTTCTAACTCTTTTTTAGACATCACAAAAATCTCTGAAGAAAGTAGACTTTCTGAACCAGAAACAAAGTAGATATCCAATAACTGAAGAATAGCTAAATAAATGGTGATTCATATATATATAATAGAATATTACTGTGCTGTAAGGCAGGGATCCTTAATTATTTCCCACTCACTACTCCTTTTTGTCTGAGAAATTTTTACATAATCCCAGGAATATGGACATGTAAAATAGATATACAAATCAAACATTTATTGATAATAAATAACAAAGAAATTTATTTTGCTTTTTAAGTATTTGTTATACAAGAAAATCAGACCATAAAGGAAAAACATGAGAAAGAAAAAACAAACAAACAAAGGTGAAAATAATATGCTTCGATCCACATTCAGTCTCCATACTTCTCTCTTTGGGTACAAATGGCATTTTCCATCCCAAGCCTATTGGAATTGCTTTAAATCACTGCATTATTGAGAAGAGTCAAGTCCACTACAATTGATCATCAATATCTTGTTGTTACTGTGTATAATGTTCTCTTGATTTTGCTCACTTCACTCAGGCTTTTCTGAAATCAGCCTGCTCATCATTTCTTACAGAACAAAAATGTTCCATTACATTAATATACCATAACTTATTCAACCATTCCCTAACTGATGAGCATTCATTCAATTTCTAGTTCCTTGCTGCTACAAAAATTTTTCCCTTTTTTATGATAAAAAATTTATTTTAAAACATTTCTTTGGTGTATATATATATATGTATATATAATTTTGCTATTTATCCAAGGCAAAAGCAAATTTGCATATTAATGAGATGGATGGGCTTGTTTATTTTTTACTAAAGAATTAAATCTTTTAAAAAATAATAGCCTTTTATTTTCAAAATATATGCAAAGATATTTTCAATATTCACCCTTGAAAAACCTTGTGTTCCAAAATGTTCTCCCTTCTTTCCTCCATCCCCTCTCCTAGATAGCAAATAATCCAATATAGGTTAGACATATACAATTTTTTATACATATTTTCACATTTATCATATGGCACAAGAAATATCAGCTCAAAAAGGAAAAAAAGAGAAAGAAAACAAAAAGCAAGTAAATAACAACAGAAAAGTGAAAATGTTGTGATCCACATTCAGTCCCCACAGTCTTCTCTCTGGATGCAGCTGATTCTCTCCATCATGAATCTATTAGAATTGGTCTGAATCACATCATTGTTGAAAAGAGCCAAGTCCATCACATTTGATCATCGCATATTCTTCTTGTTTCTGTGTACAATGTTCTCTTCGTTCTACTCACTTCACTTAGCATCAGTTCATGTAATTCTCTCCAGACTAAAAAATTAAATCTTGGCAGAATATCTGATGTCTTATATTATCGCCAAGTTTTTCTTGATCCCCACATTCATTTACACAACCCATTGTATAAGAAATGACTAATGAAGAATTCAAAGAAGCATAAAAAAATGTGGGAAACAACACCAAGTGAAGTAAGCAGAACAGGAAAACCCTATGCTCAATAACTACACATATAAACAGAAGGAGTAAAACTTGAAACTGAATGCTATCTAATTAGAAGGTATAAGCTTGACTCTAAAAAAGAGAAAATACATTTTTTCACTGATTTTAGAAGTAGAGGGATATGGAAGTAGAATGTTGTATACACAAGGAGCTGGTTTATTTTGTTGAATTTTTTTCCTTTTCCTTTTTTGCTCTTGTTCTCAGGGATGGATCACTGAGTAGATAACTGGGAAGAGAAATTAAGAAATAAATGTGATGTGAAAACAAAAGATGTCAATAAAAAACATATGTTTTTTTAAAAGGTAGAATATAAGGGGGCAGCTAGGTAGCTCAGTGGATAGAGCACTGGCTCTGTAGTTGGGAGGACTTAAGTTCAAATATAGTCACAGACACTTATTAGCTATGTGAACTTGGGCAAGTCACTCAACCCTGATTGCTTCCCCTAACCCTGGAAAAATAAAAATAAGAAAAGATAGAAAATGGATTGTTAAAGAGAATTATATTTCCTTTTTAAGAAAAATTTTAGCCTTTCCTGTACTTGCAGAAGAAATGTATACTATACTTCCACGATTTAACAATCTCCAAATATTTATTAAACCCTACTGTGTACAAAGTGCTTGATTTGTTGCATAGGGACATAAATATAGTAACAAAATAGTCCTTGTCCTGAAAGAATTTACATTATACTTATATTATACTTGAAGGTGGGGGTTGGGAAGAAGGGGACCTGAGTACGCCAGAAAGAAAGTCTAATACATGATAGAGAATGAAGGAGCAAATAAGAGATCAGATAGAGAGCTCTAAGAATATTAAAGGAGAGAATCAATAGTATCCAGAAGAAATACAAAAAGAGGCAGGGATATGGTAGAGTCACTTACACTTAGCTTTGGAAAGCTGATTGTTAAATTTTCAATGTGAGCACTGACACTCAGAAATTAGAAAACTACATACATATGAGAGCTTGATGTATTATTTTGTTGCTTGCCTAGACTTATGGAAAAGATGGAGAAAATGTTTGTAATGCAGACTAAACTTGAAAATGTCCTGCAATTTTCCCCTTCAGACAGCCTATTGTTAAATATTTATAAGCAGGCCACTGGAAAGTCAAGCCTCAAAGGGATCCAAGGATTCTAAAAAGTCTACCCTAAGAAAGGAATATATATCAGGCTGGTGTAATGCAAGTGTCTTTACCGAATGATCTTTTTATTTCCTTCAATTCATTATGATCCAACATTAGAGTACAAATAGGTATTTCCTTTTCAGGTTGCCTTGGAAAAAAATTACAGAACAAAAATAATAAGGAAATCTAGAGTTGAATGGTAGAGCAAAAAAAAAAAAAAAAACCCCAAACCAGGAAATGCCACATTTAATTAGTTCAAGGAATAATCTCTCAGGGTGCAGTTGTATATACAGGAATAAGTTGGGTTTCATAGGTCATAGACACAGAAAAGAAAAAGAGGTTTCTTAGAAATCATGTAGTCTAGGGATTTTCAACATGTTTTTTTTTTATCTTGGATCTTTTTGAGGATATAGTAAATCTTATGGACTCCTTAGAATAGTGCTTTTAAATGCATCAAATAAAATACATAGATCATGTACTAGGTCTGTATTCCAAAGAAATTTTTTAAAAGGTAAAAAGGCCTATTGTAAAAAAAAAACATTTATAACACCTGTGTTTGTGGTGGCAAAGAATTGGAAACTGAGAGGATGCCCATCAATTGGGGAATGTTTGACCAAGCTGTAGTATATGAATGTAATGGAATACTATTGTGCTATAAGAGATGATGATCAGACAGACTTCAAAAAAATCTGGAAAGACTTAAGTGAACTGATACAAAGTGAAATGAGTAGAGGCAGGAGAACATTATACATAGTAAAAGCAACATTGTATGATATCAAATATGAATCTCTTAGCTATTTCAAGCAACATAATGATCCAAGGCAATTGTGAAGGTCTCACAAGAAAAATTGCTTTTTACATCCAGGGAAGCATCAATGGAGTCTGAAAACAGATTAAGGGCACACTATTTTCATGTTATTTCTTTTTGTATCTTTTTTTCTATTGGTCTGCTTTTTTTCACAACATAACTAATATGGAAATACATTTTCCATATTATATATAACCTAAGTCAAATTGCTTCCTATCTTAGGGAGGGGAGAGAAGAAAGGGAGAGAGAAAATTTGAAACTCTAAATTTTCAAATGAATCTTTAAATGTATCTTTACATGTAATTAGAAAAAATACTATTTTAAAAATAAATAAAATGCATAAGATTTCTTTTTTTGAAAGGCAATAGGGTTAAGTGACTTGCCCAGAGTCAAACATTGTAGTACATGTCTGAGACCAAATACATAAGATTTCGAAGGAAAACAGACTGAAATAATAAAAAACATATTTGTAAAAACTAAATTGACAGATTCCCCAAGTTAAAACCTTCTGAATTCTAACCTAAACCATCCCCTCCCACCACCCACTCCCATTTTAAAAATGGAGAAACCATCTGGATAGAGTGGCAAAATGACTTGCCCAAAGTCAATCAAGTCTTAAATTTTAAAAATTAAATCTTTACATTTGTCACACTTTCTTGGTTCTTTGTTTCTCTAATCTTTCTTACACGCCAATTATTATTGACTCTTGAAATCAAATTCTGCTAGAGGAAGAAATCCCCAAGATAACAGCCCATAGTAGAGAGAGAGCCTACATCATTATTTAGTTATGGTAGCAAGGGGAGAAAGAAATCCTAGACTTCTATGAAATTTGGATTGCTTTGGGAAAGGGTGTAGCCCAAGTTCTCAGGATAGGGTTTCCTGACAGGTGCAGTCATGCAGAGAAAACAGTCTTTTCTGGGCAGATCCAGAGTCTGACCCATGTCCCCAAGCATAGCTGACCATCTACCCCCACACTCCTGGAAGGAGGTAAGGCTGGTGGGGAGGAATAGATATGTGTTAAAGCAATGAGTTAAGGAAATGTCATGATGAATAAGTGCCAGTGAGGAGGACTGTCTAAGGCAGAGGATGAGACTGAAGAACTGGCAAGGTAAGGAAGCACCCTTCTCCTCCCATCATGTCAGTGCCCTAAGAAAAACTACCATAACATCCCAATAGCCATCTTTTATAGCCTGACTGCCATTCAGTTTGCTAATTATCCCTCTTGGTTTTGCCTCATAAACATGCAAATCTGGTAAGTTACAATATCTACATCTTTATCCAAGTCATTGATAAAAATGTTCAACACTAATGCCAAAAACATATTTCTGGGCACAATTCTACAGATCTCCTTCTACATGAAGCTCTGCTCTCCATACTCTACTCCAAATCATTCTTTCCACTCCTTCCCCCCTCGAGAATAGGGCTTCACCTCCAGAATAACTCTGAGGTCTGATGGAGTTGCTTTGATTGTAGCAAACCCTCCCAGACATTAGTGTACTTTCCAGGACATCTCCAGACATATCTCCAGATCAGATACATTTTGAATGCATCCCCATCTTCTTCCTTTCTTTCTGATTAGAAAATATACTACCCTGCCCACAGCTTATGCATCCATTCAAGGACATTATATCATTTAGTCATGGAGACAGGAATCTAATGGAAAAGGAAGGCTTCCATTTCTCTTCTTATCTTAATTTTCTTCTCATCTTAATAATGTTTGTATTCCCTTCAGCTGTTCAGTTGTGCCCAATTCTTCATGACCTCATTTGGAGTTTTCTTACCAAAGATATTAGCATGGTTTGCCATTTCCTTCTTCATCTCATTTTTACGGATGAGGAAACTAAGGCAAACAGGGTTAACTGATTTGCCCAGGGTCACACAGTTAATAAGTATCTGAAACTAAATTTAAACTCAGAAAGAGGAGTTTCTTCACTATAGGCCTGGAGTTCTATCCACTTAGCCACCTAGCTGCCCTTTTTCTATTGACCTCAGATTATTGTGAGAAAAGTACAGCATGATATAATTATTACTATATCATAAAGTCACATTCTATGTTTTGGATAAACACACAGGTGTCCCCAAAGTCTTAGTGCAGCATTCAAACTAGTAACAGAATTGCCAAGACTTTGGGAACACCTGTATGCCGTGGCAGATAGAAAGTCAGCCTCCGAGTAATGGAAAATGGGTTCAAATAGCACTTCTAACTCATCGTGTGATCCTGACAAGTCATTAACCTCCCAATGTTTCAAGAAGCAAAGACTATAAATTACCAAGAAAATGCCAACTTGTATTGGTTGGCCTAAAGTCTTCCTCTGTGTGTGTATGTATAATGCACATGTATGTTTTGCTCTAAAGTCTTCCTTATAATATGGGTAGCCCTTAAACATGTACTCACAAATATGTGTGTGTATATATATATATATTCATGCATGTAGGGTCCTGAGCAGGGTCCTCAAACTTTTTAAATAGGGGACCAGTTTACTGTCCCTCAGACTGTTGGAGGGCCAGACTATAGTAAAAACAAAAACTTTGTTTTGTGGGCCTTTAAATAAAGAAACTTCATAGCCCTGGGTGAGGGGGATAATCGTCCTCAGCTGCCGCATCTGGCCCGCGGGCTGTAGTTTGAGGACCCCTGGTCCTGAGATTATCTATATACACATATATGTATACATGAAACACACTAACATATTTATGCATGTGTATGTGTTTATGTATGTATACACACACACAAACATTTATAGTTATACACACAAACACATATACATCTTCCACTGAAATCCTTCTCTGGTGACTTAGTGCCATGGAGACAAGTCCGGGTTCTCAAAGGTTGTGCTAATGGAACCAAGATGGAAACACTTTGATTATGGTCTAGTGACCAATTCTAAGTGCATCATATGAGGAGGAAACAAGTTAAATTTTTTGAGAAAGAAGCTTAGCACCAGGTTGGCTATGGATGGATACTTAAGCCATGGTAATTTTCAAAAAATTACCCCTTATCTCCCCTAGGTAATTATGTTTATTTATTTATTTTTTGCGGAGTTGCAATTGGGATTAAGTGACTTGCCCAGGATCA
>NW_026262009.1:0-10944 GCF_016432865.1 Antechinus flavipes | reverse complement strand
AGCCTCCGAGTAATGGAAAATGGGTTCAAATAGCACTTCTAACTCATCGTGTGATCCTGACAAGTCATTAACCTCCCAATGTTTCAAGAAGCAAAGACTATAAATTACCAAGAAAATGCCAACTTGTATTGGCTGGCCTAAAGTCTTCCTCTGTGTGTGTATGTATAATGCACATGTATGTTTTGCTCTAAAGTCTTCCTTATAATATGGGTAGCCCTTAAACATGTACTCACAAATATGTGTGTGTATATATATATATATTCATGCATGTAGGGTCCTGAGCAGGGTCCTCAAACTTTTTAAATAGGGGACCAGTTTACTGTCCCTCAGACTGTTGGAGGGCCAGACTATAGTAAAAACAAAAACTTTGTTTTGTGGGCCTTTAAATAAAGAAACTTCATAGCCCTGGGTGAGGGGGATAATCGTCCTCAGCTGCCGCATCTGGCCCGCGGGCTGTAGTTTGAGGACCCCTGGTCCTGAGATTATCTATATACACATATATGTATACATGAAACACATTAACATATTTATGCATGTGTATGTGTTTATGTATGTATACACACACACAAACATTTATAGTTATACACACAAACACATATACATCTTCCACTGAAATCCTTCTCTGGTGACTTAGTGCCATGGAGACAAGTCCGGGTTCTCAAAGGTTGTGCTAATGGAACCAAGATGGAAACACTTTGATTATGGTCTAGTGACCAATTCTAAGTGCATCATATGAGGAGGAAACAAGTTAAATTTTTTGAGAAAGAAGCTTAGCACCAGGTTGGCTATGGATGGATACTTAAGCCATGGTAATTTTCAAAAAATTACCCCTTATCTCCCCTAGGTAATTATGTTTATTTATTTATTTTTTGCGGAGTTGCAATTGGGATTAAGTGACTTGCCCAGGATCACACAGCTAGGAATACCATTTCCGTTGTCTTATTTACATGGCGCTCCCTTACCTAATGAAAAATTATATACTATACAGGCCTGGATGATATCTAGAATAATTACTGACAACCCTATTTCACAGAGTCTTAATGTTTTTACAGATGCTACTAAGTATAATAAAGCAGCTTATTTATTTTTCCTTCTCTCAACCAAAAATATGTGTATAATACTCCTTTTGAATCTACATAACAGAATAAATTATTTGCTATTTTACAGGCTTTAAAAATTTGGCCTTTAGATATTAATTTACTTTCTGACAGTGATTATGCTATTTTTGGTAAAAAGCATTTAGAGACAGCACATATTGAATTTCAACCAACTCCTATATTCCAATTATTTGTTAAAGGACAGACAATTAAGAGCATGACATGGCAAAATATTTCCATACGTCATGTTTTAGGACCCAGAAGCATGTGCATGTGTCAGTGGCCATTTACTCTGGTTTGACTTATGCTAACACCGGCAAATCTGAGGGAGGTCAGGCTGTCATAAATCATCTTTGTGCTGCTGACAATTCATGGGCTTTCCAGTAATGTTAGAAACTGATCGTGCCCTCACCTTCACTTCAGCCCCATTCTAGGCTTTTTGTACAAAGGTGCATATTTCACATTAATGGCATTCCTTATACTCCACAAGGTCAAGGGGTTGTAGAACACCATCATAGAGACATTAAAACACTTCTACAAAAATAAAAAAGGAATGAGACAGGAAGGGACTCACCATCACAACAGCTATCTCATGTTATCTTCAGCATTAATTTCCTGGCATTTGATGACAACGGCTTTAGCCCTACAGACAAGTTATATCCCCTCCTCTCACGGCCATGTTGGACCCCATATCCACTGTGCCCTGCAACAAAATTTATTAGGACCATGAGGTGAGACCCCCACACCAATATATGGGATGGCCTGTCACATATACTAACTTACTGAATAAAGTTTGCTTTTGTTTCAGCAGGTGATGGGGAAGAAAAATGGATTCCAACTAGATAAATCTGCATCTTTGGGAGAAAGCAAACATCCTCCAAGATTCTACAGTTAAAGCATCTCACCCTGTAAACTAAAAACAATAGTTTTTTCTTGATGTGATATCAAAGTAGGATATTCAGGAGTATCCAACACTGTAATACTTAACTTCTTGCATCAATGTGACCTGTTTTTGTCTTTTCAATGCTTTGGTTAAGTATTTGTAGTACATTCATTTAACTTTACAGAGTTAAAGCATCACACTCATGAGCGTGCAGAAGGAGAAGGCACAGAACATGCTTAAGTTCTGTTGGGACTCTAACAATGCTGTCTACATTCTTTACCCCCACACTCAGATAGCAGCCCCTGCACAATATTGGACTTACTTTCCTTTGCCACCATGGGTTCGAACTGTGACTTGGGAGAACAAACTTACTGATATAACTACAAATAATACTATGCTGTTGGGGGAAATAAATCCTATGGTAACCTTAGATCTGACAGCTTTTAATTTTATAGGTGAGGCTAATTGTGTTCCTATATGCTTTGGCAAAAATGAAATTACATCTGGTGTCTTAAGTTAGCACCACAGGAAAAATGGGCAAAAGAACATGTTTATGTTCTTTTAGGATCAAGAAAATATAAGTAAATATGGAAAATGTATACTGCTTCAGTAGTCATTAATAAAAACCATGGTTTCATTAGAGCACCCCAAAATAGCATCATGTAAAGATATTTCCACAACATGGGTCCAGAGCCCATTATCGGAGAAATGCTATAATTTACATCCCACTGTCTCGCTGCAGACAGTGCTTTAGCAAATATCTTATTTCACTGGGGAGGAGAATACACTAAACCTGATTTACCACATACATTCACACTCATCCAAACTACAGATGGAAAAGAGTAACCCTGGCTTGTGGAGGGCTTTTTCTTGTCTTGATTGGGTGAATCATACAAGATGTGAAAATGGCTTTTATATAGGAGGAAGAAGATCCTCTATACAAGCAAATTTCCTTAAGCACTCATTACTACCAGAGATAAGCAAGGAGAATTGTCTATAAAACACAATAATGCATCAGAAATATTTAACACTGCTTGCATAAATTGCTTTTTTACATCCTGTATAGATTGTAGTATGCAGTAAGTTGTAATTATAGAACAGCCCTCTTTTGCTATTTTCCTCCCTTCATTGAATCACTCCTGGTATCAATCAGCAGGAACAATCCATTACAAATGATAGCTGAGGCCTTAGTGAAAAGAACAAAATGCTTCATAGGTATAAGTCTAGTTACTTCTACTACTGTTTCAGCTGTCGCTTTGCAAACTGATCCAAGCTGCTGCCTTTGTTGAAGAATTAGCAAAATAGGTTTTGTATATAGGGGATGAAATAGAAGTGATTCAACAACAGTTATCCCTCTGATGTGATTACAGATATACAGATGTTCATGCTATGCCCAGGAGGTATGATAATATTACTTCTAACATCACTTGGCATAAAATTAGAACACACCTTGAAGGTGTCTGGCATTCTTCCAATAACACATTGGATATCAGGGATTTAAAGGCAATCATTAATAACATTGAACATAGCCAAAAACCAGAAATTGATCCTGAAAATATTGCAAAAATATGTTATCATTCACACAACAACTGAATCCTTTGGGCAGTATAATTTCTGTTATGTTACACTTTGGACCAGTTCTTATTGTGATTATGTTATTATTACTTTGCTTGCCAGGGTTATTGAGAGTGTTCCTTAGACCTGCCTGCCAAATTAGCCCCCAGCTTCATTAAGCTTCTCTAAAACAAAAACGAGGATCTCTTGAGGACCACATTTAACTGTGGAACTCAGACAGCCTATAAAAAGGTTAAAGGGGAATACACCTTAAGGGCAGGTCCATTCTCCGAAGCCCCCATAGTTGTGAATCCCAGCTCACTAGAGAAACTAAAGGAATGTTTTATTATTACAATCTTTATCTTACTCTCTGAGTAGAATTGACAGACTCAAGGAAAGACCCACATAACCCAGAGAGTCAGAGGTATCTCTCTGGAGGTCATAAAACAAATTTACTGATGCAGATGTCGTTGGCAATAAAATGTATTCTTTTCTTTAAACAATAATAACCTTTCGGTGCTTAGAAAATATATATTCTCTATAGGGAATGAAATAAATCAGAGGTCAGAAATTAGAAGTCAGAGAATGCACCTGCCTCTCAGTCTCCTTGTATCATTATCATCTTCTCACATAATACGATCTACTCTACTGGTCAGAATTAGTTCCCCAGCAGCCACTAGCAGGTGACTGCTGTAACAGAAGCCACTGTCATCCAATTATACCCAATTGTCTTCAGGCCACCATGACAGTTTTGCGGCAAAGGAGCCAGAAGTTTGCAGGTTCCTTCTCCAGCTCATTTTATAGATGGGAAAACCGAGGCAAACAGGTTGGAGTAACATGACCAGGTTGACACACCTGATAAGTATCTGAGGCAGGATTGAAACACATGAGCTTTGGGGTTGCTGATGACCAACCAGGGCTCTCTGCTCTATGGCGCCCCTAGGGGTCCTTGGTCTCACCTTAAAGGAGGCTGTAAGCTTGGAGAACATTTGTTGTTGATTGATTCAGGCTTGTCCAACTCTTTTAATACAGTATGTCATCCTGTCAATTGCCAGGTGATCCTATCAACAAAGGAGTCCCCTGTTGAATCAAGGTCAATGCCTGCTAAAACTAAAGGAGGCTCAAAGGTATAAACTTCCAGATAAACTATTCCAGATTTATTTTTATCATTATTAGCATCGATGTCACAACCTATCAGATAAAAATCATTTCTATACTAGAAACAAAATTCTAAACCCATTACCCCCTTGAATACTGAGAAGTCTCTCTCACAATCAGACAACCTTTTAGCAACCTGTTTCCTAAGGTTAATAATATTTTATCAGCTTTTCCAAAGAGATGGTGCCAAGGGTTCTGTTAAAGCCCAGGTCTTTCCACACAGAAGATGTTCAAGATTTTTGTACTTTCTCCAAAACTTAAGGTATCATATGTTTTAAAACAAAGCATGCTCCAATGAGTAGCTTAATTTATTAGTCGGCATCTAGATCCAAAGAGTAATTTGTTTAGTAAAGGTATATTTGCATCACCCTCTAAAAAATATTTTTCATTAACAATATTTCATAGATAAGTGTTTCCCAAAAATCCCAATACAAGAAAAATTAGATTTACGATATGAAATAAAGTTATTGACAAGTGATATCAACCCAATTGAATGTATTTCCATATCTGCAGATTAATGCCAGTGGAGGGAGACAATTCACTCAGGTTTTGGTATTTAGCACAATACACAGACCTATCTTAAACCAGAAGAGGGAAACAGGCTATTTGATTTTTTATTATTTTTTAAATTTGAATTTTGGCATCAGAGATTATGGCAGAGACAATTTATTGCTTATGTAAAGGACTCTCAGAGAATAAAAAAAAAGAAAAGA
Source organism: Antechinus flavipes (assembly GCF_016432865.1). Classification (NCBI taxonomy): domain Eukaryota; kingdom Metazoa; phylum Chordata; class Mammalia; order Dasyuromorphia; family Dasyuridae; genus Antechinus; species Antechinus flavipes. The sequence goes on along the minus strand of NW_026262009.1, from coordinate 5,539 downwards.
AAAGAAAAACATAAAGAAACATAGAGGACCAGAGATAGGAAAAAAAACAAAGAAAAAGAAAAAAAAAATCAGAGAAATACATAAATAGAGAGCTGGAGCAGGAGGAGGGGAGAGAAGCCAGAGAGTGAGACAGTGAAAAAGAGTCACAGAGACAAAGAGCAAGCCAGAGCAACTCAGAGTAAGAGAGGATAGAAAAATAGGAGAGAGCCAAAAACTGAGAGAGTGAGAATAAATAAGAGAAAAAGAAACAGAGGTCAGAAAAAAAGGGAGAAAGGAACAGAGTTAAAAATAAAGACTTTTTTTTTTTGCTTTTTTTTCCAAACTCCAAGTTACCCTAGCATAGAATGTGGCTCCCACCAATCTCAAAATTATTTTGTGATTACTCTGTATGAGGGGCTGCAGGAGTAAAGATTTATACCGTTATCAAGGATGATCCATTTTACTGGCTACGGGTTTGGTAATTTGAGTCTAGTTATGTAACCCCTTAGTGTTCTAGGTCAGGACTTCTTAATTTTTCTCCACAAGTAACCTCTTTTCACTTGAGAAATTTTTACTTGAACCTTTAAAAGAGGTAATATAGATATACAGATCCAACATTTACTGATACCAATCATAACTTCATGATTCTCACATTCAGGTAAAGGAGCCCATATGGGGTCCTGACCCACAGTATATGAAGCTGGGCTCTACAAAACTCTTGGGCTTCTCAATCCACACAAAGAAAATCCAAGTAGATGAAGAAGATCCATGACCCAGATTTTCATATGCATTTGGAAGGAGAGCCTCCATTATCTTTCAGAGTTGAAGGATGAAGAAAGCAGGCTGCATGGCCCTGGGGAAATCACCAAGTTCTTTGCCTGACTTCAAGCTTCCCATGAAAGCAAAGATCTATTTTGTCTACACCGATATTTTCTGGGAGTTATTTATATGGAAGTAACCCTTGGAAAACCACTGCCTCTGAAGAGCTAATAATGAGAATCCCTAAATGGTAATGGAAAGGTGTGTGATGGGGAAGGGGAGAGGAACAAGTATTCATGAGGTGCTCTCCCCGGGCCAACCACTGTGCTAAGTGTTTTACTATCTCAGTGATTCTCAGAACCTCCCTATGAGGTGGGAATCTATTTTACATTTCAGGAAATCGAGGCAGAGGGAGAATAAATGATTTACTCCGGGTCACACAGCTAGTAAATACCTGCGAGCAGATCCAAACTTGGGCCTCTCCAACTCCTGGCTGGAATGGATAACTAGCAAGGAACTCTGAGGGTTATAGGGCAATGGTGATGGGTGAAGAAGAGGGAAAGATGGTGAGGAGACAATAGAATCCTCCAGGGGGGGTTTCTCATGATATGGGACAGAAATAGTCAATTCTTGCCTGCCCTCAAAATGTAACTGGGAAATATTGGACAAAATAAAGTAGAATATAAACACAGCTAATGTGACTTGGTGGTTTTCTACAGCAATACCTGGCAAGCAGAAGTTCATTTCTATTTACCTTTGTCCCACTAATGTTTGCAGAAAGCCAAATCCCCAGCCCTTTAGGGATGCTCTAGGATAATTTTGGAAGAGATAAAGTCAGCCAGCACTGAGCATGGCAGACCTGCATGGCTGGAGGGAAGCCCTGCATCCATGAGCTCAGAAGCCCATTTCAGGACTGGAGAGTGCTATGTGTCAGACACCACATTCATTTCTAGGAATAGAAAGGCAAACGTGAGGGTCTCTTCTAAGGGAGTTTCCATTCTGTCTGGGGATACAAAACATATAAATGTACAGCAAATGAATACAAGACTGTACTTTGAATATTCTCACTCACCCTCTCTTTTTCTATCTTTCTGGTTCTTTCTCTATTTCTCTCAGACTCCCTATTACTCTCTCTCTTTCTCGGTTTCACTATTTCTATCTCTCTCACTCTCTGACTTCCCCTCTCTGTCTGCTTCTTTGTTTCTAGCTCTCTGGCACTTTCTGTTTCTCTTTTTTCTTTCTCATTCTATGTGTCTCTCTTTCTCACTCTCTTAGGTTCTCTCTCATTCTTTATATTTATTTCTCTGAATTATTGTTTCTTTATTTCTTTCTCTTTCTCTGGCATGCTCTTGCTTCTTCTTTCTTTCTTCCCTCCCCCTCTCTTTTTCAATCTTTCTCTCTCTAGTTCTCTTTCTGTGCTCTTTCTATCACTCTATCTTGCTCTGAGTCACTTATACCACCTGGAATATATTCATATTCTTTCTTTCTCTCTCCCTCCCTTTCCCTCTTCCCTCCCCCTCTCCCCCGCCCGGGTCTCGGTGTCTCTCTTTTTTTTCTGTCTCCGTTTCTTTCTAACTCTTTTTCACTTTCTGTCTCATTCTCTCTCTTTTTCTCTGTCTCTGACTCTCTTTTCTCTTTCTTTTTCTCTTTATATCTCTAATTCTCTATGTTATTAAGGAGAGAATGAGTCAGAAAGCAAGAGAAAATAAAGAGAAAGAGCATGAAAGAGAGAATGAGAGATAGAAAGAAAAAGTCAGAAAGAGAAAGTGAGAAAAAGAAAGAGTGAAATTGAGAGATACAGAAAAGAGGCAGTAGAGAAAAGAGACAGAGAGAGAGAGAGAGAGAGAGAGAGAGAGAGACAGAGAGACAGAGAGACACAGAGAAAGAGAGACAGAGAGAGACACACACACACACAGAGACATACAGAAAGAGACAGAGACAGAGAGACAGACAGACAGAGACACACAGAGAGAGAGAGACAGAGAGAGAGAGAGAGAAAGATACACAGAGAGAGACACACACATTGAGAGACAGACAGAGAGACAGACAGAGAGAGGCAGAGAGAGAGAAGAGAGAGAGAGAAGAGGGGGGGGGGACAGAGAGAGACAGAGACAGAGAGACAGAGAAGGACAGAAATAGAGACAGAGACAGACAGAGACAGACATGGACACAAAGAGAGCAAGCCAGAACAAGCTAGAGAGGGAAAAGTGAAAAAGAAAATGTCAGGGGATTGGGGGGGAGAAAGAGAGACAGAGACAGAATAGAGTGAGGGGAAGACAGAGAATGAAACAGTGAGAAAAAGAGGGAACCAGAGATGCCCAGAGAGAGACAGAGTAAAAAAGAGGGATGAGAAAAAGCAAAAGAAAGAGTCAGAGACAGAAAAAGAGAAAGATCCAGAGAGTGCAAGCCAGAGTGAGACAGAGGAAGAGTGAGAGCGAGAGCGAGAGATTCATAATGTTATGCCACAGTTCTCTTTTATTATCCTGACTTAGTTTCCCTAATTATCCTGACTCAGTCCTGCCTTGGTTTCCCTGCTTCTCAGTTTTGCAAAACCTCCCCTGCCTCTTTATCAGAATACTTGCTAGAACATCAGACTACCTCTCCCCATCCCAAACTATTAGAATATCAGATACTGTCTTATCAAGATGCCTCTAAATCCAGGGTGCCTCCCCCTGATTATGTTATCTCATCTATGGTACCTCCCTCCATCCCGTCAGTCGAATTCCCTGCCTCTGCCCCTGCCTCAGTTTATCCCCTACATCTGAGCCACACTTATATATGTCATTGAAAACTCACATTGTTGGCTGGATTCTTGGAGAAGATAGTCTCATTCAGCCCTGGGACCAACCATGGATCTATTAGGTTCCAGTATATCTCCTCATTGAAAAAACAAACTATTAAATACTCTCTAATCTCTATCTTGCTCAGTTTCTCTGGCATTACAATAAACAGAGAAAGAAATAGAAAGAGCTATAAAGAGAGCCAAAGAAAAAGAGACAGAGACAGGGAGAGAGTGAGAGAAAAAGAAAAAAGTGATTCAGAGAGATAGAAACTGAGACAGAGACACACAGCTAGAGAGAGAAAAGAGAGAACATGATAGAGGAACAGAGGAAGAGACAAAAGGTGACAGTGATAAAGAGAAAACAAGAGACAGAAACAATGAAAGAGAAAGAGATCAGAGATAAAGAGATAAAGAGATAGAGACAGTGAGGAAGCCAGAAAGAACCAGAGAGAGTAATAGTGATAGAAAGAAAGAGACAGGGAGGGAGAGAGGAGAGAGAGAGACAGACAGACACAAAGACATGAAGCAGTGAAAGAGAAACAGAGTCAGAGAGAAAGAGACAACTGGCCTTTTCCAACCTCAGTGTGAGGTCTCCATCTCCTCCCACTCACAAGAATCTTTGCCAATGGAGAATCTCTCCCCTCCCGGGGCAGGTCTCCTTCTTTTCTCCACCTTCTCAGTCTTGTCCCCTACATGATTCTCTCTTTCTGAGACCAAGGAGCTCTCCCCAGTGCTCATTTTTCTCAACTTTTCCCCAGCCTTTAACACAGATGACCCCTCTCTCCTTCCTGAGACTCTCTTCTCTACCGTTTTAGGACAGGACTCTCTCCAGGCTCTCCTGCTCCCTTTCTGATCCCTTACCTGTCTTCTGAATTGAATCTTCCTCCAGATCACATCCTCTAATCAAAGGTGTGCCCCCTCCTGGCTCCTCCTCTTTTCTCCCTCCACACTAATGGATCTCATCAGCTCCATGCATTTAATCACCATCTCAGGGCTAATAATTTGCAAATTCTTCTACCCTCTCCTGCCTTAATTTCTCTGCTGACTTTCAGCCCTGCATCCCTACTGATCTGCCGCCTTCCTTTAAGTCATGTTTAAAAACTAAAAGCCATTTAAGGAAAGCCTTCTTTAACTCCTCTTACTTCCTGTGCTTTCTCTCTTCTAATTTTTTCCTATTTCATCTGTACAAACTGGGCTATTTACATATTGTCTCCTCATTAGACTGTAAGCTCCTGAGGGCAGAGACTATAGTGAGTGTGTGTGTGTGTGTGTGTGTGTGTGTGTGTGTGTGTGTTTGATGCAGGTGTAGTCCCTTTCAGATTTGCACCCCTTCCTAGTTAACTCACAAATCCTGGTCCCTTTGTATTCCAATAGAAGATCCGAGCTTGTCCCAGCCTCCAGCCGGATCTGAGTCAACTTTGGGGCTACACCCAAAAGCCCCCCAACCTAAATCTCCCATTATAAAAGGGACACACTGGGACCCCCTCTTTGCAGAGGTCCCAAACATGCTGGCCTTGTCAGGACTTTCAGTCCACTGGACCCTCTGTCCGGTGCCCTCCTTATCTCTACCTTCCCCTATTTCCTTAACTATGCTTTAACCTCACTTCCAAACTCCATAATAAACCTCTTTTATCAATCTAGCTATTTGGGCCGATAAATGCTTTTATTGGGGACTCACGCCACTACTAGACCTTATTTACCGCCGTATCCTAGCGCCAAATCCAAGGTGGGTTGCAGGGGAGCTTCATTTTACTCCCTGTACCCCAAACCTGCCACTAGACCTCATCTAAACCCTAATTTCATTTAGGTACCCCAAATCTAGACCTCATCACCCAACACACGGCAGGTATTTTATAGATCTATATAGAATGGAATTGAAAATTTCAGGCCATTGATATCATCTTGGTCTATCACTCTCTTCTTCCAAATCCCTCTTTCCGCCTTTTTCATGTATCTCCTCATGTTGTAATGAAGTTCCACAAAAGCAGCAGCCTTCTGAAGGCAGGATGACACAAGGTT
>NW_026262008.1:0-14991 GCF_016432865.1 Antechinus flavipes | reverse complement strand
GTGCCTATGATTTTATAACCAATTATACTGTATTGGGACAGTGCCTTCTATCCTGAATATTTTTCCTTTTCTTCATAAACGAGATCTGTCCCCCTAATTCAGAGTTTTAGATTTCCTAAGGGGGTTAAAACCCTATTATTGGCAAATTCATGCCTTGTCAATAAATTGATTGTTTTTGGAACTTGGTGCCTCAGTTTACCTTCATTTTGATTGTAACACAGACAAAATGAGACCTGAGAAAAGCTACAGGCCTAAAAAGGGCAAGATCTCCCATTGCATTCAGAACCATTTCCAGCTGTCCTGATTTAGGTCTTGCCACTGGATTCAGATGACTTTGGAAGAGAGAATGACTGATGACTGCACACTTCTCCCTCATTTAAATCCAATTAATTTGCAGGTCAAGGCACCACTCTCCTGATGTCATTGGTCTTCTTTGAGAAAGAAGTAGGAAAAAAATTACCCTGGCATGGATTCTGTCAATATAAAGTAATTATTAAATAAAAATTAAAAAAAAAGAGAGAAAGAAGTAGCAACAACAATACATTTCTCCATTAATAAGCATGATTTAGTGATCTAGTGAATCTCACCTTAATAGCTCTCAGTCTGTATTTCAAATTGACCATAGACTGGAAAACCAAATAACTCAAGATTCTTAAAATTATGTGTAAAGTGCTGAGTGAAAGATTTAAAAAGTTTGCTAAATGCTTTCCTTCAAGGCAGCTTGGGGCCCAGTGATAGCACCCCAATCCTGGAATTAGGAAAATGGAACCAGTCCTTGTAACTCCCTGGGAGCATTTTTTCTGCTATACTTTCTGTTGATTCTCAAAATTTTGGGTATCTAGACCTCTTTATACTACTAAAAATTATGGGCAAGACTCCTGCCCACCCCATGCCATCCAAGCTTTCTTCCCTGAATGTAGAGGTAGAAGCTATGGTCCCATACCCTCTGCTGCCCAGGACTCTGGCCTCTGCCCAGGGCTCAAAGTTGCCAGGAGTCTTGGGTCCTCAACTACTACCTCCTCCTCCACCACCACTGCTGCTTTTCCTTTTGCTGATCATGCCAGTTGCTCAGTGGTAGACAAGAGATTATACACTGAAGTCACATCATCTTATAGGAGTTGTGCTTCTTCCACCAACAGACATAACTTCAGCTTCATGGGCTCCAATCTGACATTCCTGCACACTGCAGCCTTCACTGGGGAAGAGCTGACCACAGCTGAAGGCAATAGCAATGCCAGAACAGATTAAGCAATACTCCTAGATGACCTCACATCTCTATTCTCAAACACAACAATCAAATATGACAGCTGCCCGTCAAGCCTCAAGGGCTGAAGCACTTTTTTCCTCTCCAACTGTATTGAATACAAAATTTGACAAGTTTCAAATCAGCAAAGTGCCCAAATACCATTATGGAACCTTGACTCTGCCATTTTGTATGTAACACCTCAGCCCCTCACTGGGACTCAATTTAGCCCTGAAAGAATTAAGTTTAAGGACCTCTAAAATGCCTTCCAGATCATTCTATGACACTAGAAGTTTTTGAGAATTGTTAGTATTGACAATCAAATGAGGACAGGGCATTAAAATGAAAAGTCTAAATGAATTAATATGTGGAAAGCACTTTGCATATGTTGAAATACTATACAAATATTAGGAATTTTGTTTTTGTTTTAGCACAATAGACATAATGTTAGAAACCTAAGCTTAAGACAACTTTGAGTAAGTTACCTCATCTCTCTTGACCTCGGCTTCCTCAGTTATAAAAAGAAACATCTGATGTTCAAGATGAATTAAACTTAAAAAGCACTAAAACCATTGGGATACTGTCAACTCCCTTTAATTTGTAATCTGGCCAGTTTTCTTGAAACCTAAGGGTAAGCAAAGCCATCAGCCCTGAGAAATTAGTTTTTAGGATTTATAGTTTCTAAACAAGGAATGTGTTTACTAAGACTCTACAAGCTTGTTTAATGGTTGATCCTTTGCATCAGGATAAGTTTAAACATATAAAACATGTTATAAACAAAAATCTCATGTGTATAATATAACCTCCCCCTCAGAGGTTACTGATTGTCAGTCTTGCCTTATCTTGTCAGATCTTATCCCAGATAATTGTATTACTCGCCTATGGTTTTTAGTAAAATTCTAGCCACAAGCACTGGGTAAAGAATAAGGCTTTGGTCTGGTTGTGCTGGGAGGTTCACCCACTCTATCACACTGTCTCCTTGATGAAGGACTTTAAAATCCTCTTAAAGTCACAAAAGACTTTATTTATATCATATCTGACAGGTTAGTCTTTAAATAGCTATAGTTCAGGAGAACTTTATAGCCTGAAAATTTGAGGCTTAGCTAGCAGACTAAAACCTTACTAAGTTGTAAACTGTAATAGAGACATAAAGCGCCAGATCTTTTTTTCAACCACTTAAGGAGATAGGATGTCTTTTATCAAGGTATTGTCAATCTGAAAGGATGGGTTTTTTGCAGAGGACAAATAAGGAACAACAGATAAAAGATTTTATTGCCCCACCTTCCTTAGCTAGGTACACAGTTTTGAGGAGACCCTGGCTTTGATTCATCACTCCCTCCCCAACTAGCACATATTCATTTTTACATATTATATATATTCTTACACATGTCCATTTCATTACAAACTCCTTAAGGACAGGTACTGTTTTGTCTTTGTCTCTGTATCCCCCAGTGCCTAGAAGAATTTGTGTATAACATGTGTAGAAGACATAAGGTCTTTAATAGCAAACCCAGATCTGTCCCAGGAAAATAAAACTAACTACAACCTCTCAGTTCCGGTCTTTCCAACCAGTCAGTGAGAGCAACAAAAGAAAAAATAATCACAAACCTTATGCTCTCCCACCTTCCTCCAGAAATTATTCCCTACTCTGGGGCAGCCTGGCAGAGCTGCTCACATTGGGCAGGAATTAGGAGGTCCAACATCTCCCACATCAAGACCGTAGACAGCAGGAAAGTCTTCCCCATCTTTCTCTCTGCACTGGTTATGCCTGATCAGATCCCAGATCTGGGCTTTAATATAAGATCAGCTGGGTCAAAGTGCAAGGGCTTTGGAAGTGATTTCCTTGTTAACATTAGCTTCCAGGCTGTTTAAACTGAGAATTTAGATTACAATCCTAAAAATCAGATGGGCGAGTTCACCCACCCATGTTGGAATCCTTACAAACTGCTAACTAATTAGAGTTGGGCAAAATAAGCTAATAATGTTTAATAAATGATTTCTTAAAAAGTTTTGTGACTTTCCATCTTCCTAACATTGCAAACTGCTGATCTCATGCCTAACTCCTCACTGGACATGTCCCAGGAAGAAAGTAATAGTAGCAGCAGTAGCAGCATTTATGGAGCGGCAAGATACATACATTATTTAATTAGATTCTCACAATCATGTAAGACAAGTGCTGTTATTATGCCCACTTTACAGATAAAGAACAAAATGCTAAAAAAAAGTTTAAGTGACTTTCCTAAGATCCCACAGATAATAAGAGGCAGATTTAGAACTCAGATCTTCTTGATTCCATGTCTAACACTACCCATGCTCTTCATAAGCACTTTCAACTAGTTTCCCTATCCTCAACAGCCTTTCCTTCTTTGAAATTCTCTCTCTTCAATGATTCATCCAGATTCCAGTGATTACTGTCTGCAAGACCCCAGATCTCTCTAATTCCTGTAGCAGATACATTATCTGGCTCATTGTCTCCCTCTTAGCCAATTCCCAGCCTTAAATTGGGGAAATTCAACACACATTTTTTTTAAAGTTTTTATTTATTAGAAAGAATGAAGCATTTTTAAAGTCTCCATTATTCTAAATACAACCGTGTTTTAATGAATCCCACACTGTCCTCTTTCCCCTACAAAGCCAATAATATATTAGCATTTTATCTTCTTTTCTATACTATCCTATTACCAAATACATGGTTTCCAAGTATAGACTTAGGTGCAACAGCTCTTCCTCCAGTCTAAGAGATGCAAATGCAAAAGAATCTAACAATACCAAGATGCTGGTTTTAGAACCATGTATATAAGGGCTTTGAATGCTTTGGAAGGAAGGAATGAAAGAAAAAAGAAAATACAATGATTCAGTCAACATTTATTATGATCCAACTATGTACCAGGTGCCATGCTAAGCAATGAGAATACAAAAAAGACAAAAGACAATTGCTGTTCTCAGACACCCCATAGTCTAGTGGAGAGATAACATGCAAATAAATATATACAAACAAGCTAAATATAAGCCAAGTGGTTTTAAAAAAATGAGCAAAAGAAAGACTCTGGAATTAAGGGGAATTGGTTTCCTAGTAAAGATGGGATTTTAAACTGGGACTTGAAGGAAGCTGGAGAGGCCAGGAGATCAATATAAGAGGAAGAGCCTTCCAGGCATAGGGGACAACCAGCACCCAGGCCTCCCAATTTATCAAACTCTTTAACTCCCATAATATTCCCCCCTTCCTTCACCTTAGCCACAAAGAGTAGTGATCATACCCTTGGTTTTATCATCTTGCCTATTCAGCTTCCATAACCCAGAATCCTCCCATTCACCTTTCAGAAAATAACCTTTGGAAAACATTTGGTAATGAATGGATGTTAATGCTTTCATCCTCCTTTTACCTTCCCTCAGATTCTCAGTGCTAAAGTCAGGGAAGCAATTCCTACTTTGAAATCAACATGTGACAAATTCACTATAAGCATTCTCTTTACCGAATGGTAGGTTTATTTAGAAGAAGAGGTTACAAACAAAATGAAGAGGTAAAATAGGCACCAGGAATGGCAAATGTGAAATAGAATTAGGAGATGTATGGAATAAACTGAATGAAGATCTCTCATAAGAATGTGGCTTTGACCCATGCTCTAACTATAACTTGAGACTTCGAAATAACAAGTTGAACCATAGCTAAAAAGCTTCAGATGTTTTTTGTTTTGGATGAACATTCATGTATGATACCACTTCATAATTAGTATTTAAGTACTTCTTTTAAAAGCAATTTATTCTTTTGTTTCTGGATAGATTTCTTCATTTAGACTAAGTCTGGACTCCTCCAGACAATGGGAGAAAAAATAAAAAGGGAAAGGAGGGTTCTGTGTTTTACAGTATGTGCTTTGCACTCCTCTGCTGACACCTTGTCTGTTAAGAGTTGCCTTTTCTTGTGAGATCATAATAAATCACTTTTTTCTTTTTCTTTTTTCTTTTTTTAACTTGAGACTCTCTGTTTTTGTGGTTGCTACTGTCCCACATAGGAGAGCAATAGAATTACTGAGGAAAGGACCAAGGAAAAAAATTTGGAAGAATCCAGGAAAGGAATGCCATGAGACCTGGATATTCCATGGATTGGCAGGTAGATCCATAGAGGAGTTTAGCAGATGAGCCAGACAGAGTAAGCAATAAGTATTGGGGGGGGGGGGAGAATTCCATTAGAAGGAAAACACTATGAGGGAGAGAGGGAAAGAATATCTCATTGTTTTAGGCCTGAAGAGAACTTAGCAAAGATCTTCATCAAAAGTACATCTTTTCTCAGGAGAGATGGGGAAGTGCCCCATCTCAGGATGGGAGCTCAAAGGGAGACCAAGGAGGAGCCAAATGGAATACCTGGAAGATCCTGTCCCAGACCTGTCTAAAAGATATGCTAATCAATTCCTCAAAGGCTGTTTAAAGATGCCCAGAGGTTGGAGGACAGACAATGGAGACCGATAAAGAGTTCCATCCTCATAACCATTCTGTACAAACAGGATAGTCTGGGAATTGGTTGTTCTTGATAACAAACAGATGAGCTTCTTCCTGAAAAGGAAGAGAGTAACTCCACATGACCAAAACCTAAGCTGATCCTATGAAACCTGCCTGAGCGTTGGATTGTCTTTCTACCCCAGCCTTCCTACCAATACCATTACAATGAAGCTTTCAAACCTGGAGCATTTGCCTAACTTTTTTTTTAGTTGGTAGAGAGGATGATAACCCAGTACTGAAGTACTTGAAGTAGAAATTTATTATTTCATATTTGAAATTGTCTCATGTTCTAGTGGATACATTGTTGTAGCTGATGTAGCAAATGATGTGGCACCAAGTGATGTACTTTAGAAGAAGCACCAAATGTTAGGATTCAGGCATGTGAAGAATTCAAATAGCCATTCTCTTTAGCAAAAAGTAGGTTTATCTAGCAGAGTTACAGACAAAATGAAAGGATACAATAGACACCAGGAATGTTAAATATGAAATACAGTGGAAGAGTAGATAAAAGAAAAGTTTCTCAGTGAAACTTACAATTACCCTGGAAAAAAAGGAAAAAAAAAAAAAAGTTGGGGCATGCTCTTAGCTGAAACGTTAAATTCTGCAAGTGAGTTAACACTCTATAAGTTAACTATAAGGAGAAGTATAGTAAGGTTTAGAGAGACACATGTGTGCCATGGGGGAGCATTAGGGGGGAACAACACCACAAGCAGAGTATCATGGTGGACTGAACCAAAAGAAGACAGCATCATGGCCTGAGCCCTAAATACATTTATGGGAAAATTTGACCTTGGGGACATAACTGGGATTTCTTTTATTATTATTAAAGTTTTTTCTTTTCTTTCTTTTCTTTTTTTTTTTTAAATAATTATAACTTTTTATTGACAGAACCCATACCAGGGCAATTTTTTACAACATTATCCCTTGCACTCACTTCTGTTCTGATTTTTTCCCTCCCTCCCTCCACCCCCTCCCCCAGATGGCAAGCAGTCCTATACATGTTAAATATGGCACATATATCCTAGATACAATATATGTGTGCAGAACCGAACACATTCGGTTGCACAGGAAGAATTGGATTCAGAAGGTAAAAATAACTCAGGAAGAAAAACAAAAATGCAAACAGTTTACATTCATTTCCCAGTGTAGCTTTCTTTGGGTGTAGCTGCTTCTGCCCATCTTTGATCAACTGAAACTGGATTAGCTATCTTTATCGAAGAGATCCACTTCCATCAGAATACATCCTCAAACAGTACCATTGTTGTATTATATATAATGATCTCCTGGTTCTGCTCATTTCACTCAGCATCAGTTCATGTAAGTCTCGCCAGTCCTCTCTGTATTTCTGCTGGTCATTTCTTACAGAACAATAATATTCCATAACATTTATATACCACAATTTACCCAACCATTCTCCAATTGAAGGCAGAGAATCAGGAACTCAATGTTTGAAAAACAAATTTTAAAAGATGTATATATCTGGGAAAACTAAAATATTAAATCAAAATTTTAAAAAGAAAAAAAGAATTTAGGTTCAGATTCCCACCCAAGCAAAGATATTTATTTGGGGTAGCCCCCCCCCCCGACTTTTTTCATTAAGAGAAGCAACAGCCCAGCTAGGATGGAGACTATTTCTTTTAGAAATCAGGAGGGCTTATGATTGGCTGGTACAAAGGCTGGAAGTTACAGGAATGGAAACTGACAAAGAGACTCTGTGCATGCCATTTCCCAGAATGCACTTGGATTGCCAGTAGTGGTGGTGGTGGGGCACTATTCATGCAAATCATATGCTAATAACTCTGGGATTATTAGAGGTAAAAAAGAATAAGTATTGTGCAGCTGGGAATGGTGAAGACCCCTTTGTGCTGGAGTGTGATTGGCAATTCAAGAAGCTTATATAAAAAGTCTTGGGGACTTTCCTTGTCATCAGAGTAACTTGTATGTTGGTCAGGAAAGAAGACAATATAAAGAATAAACACATACAGAAACAAATACAAGGTGATTAGTGAGGGAGGGCCTTAGCAGTTGGAATGGTGGGGGAGGGACAGGACCAGGAAAGGTGAGGGATTCTGTTAGACTCAGGTGACAGGGGAGTGCATTCCAGGTGGTAAGGTATTGGGAGACACCCTGTTTCCCAGAATTATGGCCCAAGCTAGCAGGCTGTGCCCTAAACTTGGAGTAAGAACAATTTTCAGATCTCTGGATGATCTCATCCTCTAGATGACCACAGCAAAATCCCAGAATTGTTTTCCCACCAGCTTCAGGAGGTCTCTCATCTTAAACAAGCATGAAGTCCTGCTGTGACTCAAACTTGCCACATTGTTACTGTTACTCCTCATTATCAGGACTACTGTCAACAGGGCAGCCATAGATAAAAGTACTGGGATCTTTCCACACTGGCCCAGGTCCCTCCCATTAGGGATGGGGCCCCAGCACATGAGTCCTTGCTTGCAAGCTATGTTCCTCACTTTGAAATTAATTAATTACACTTCTCTTTGTGTCCTGACTCTTCTTTGTCCAGCCTGCTCTGCCATCTGCAGGTTAAAGGCTGGACACAGGCAAAGGGGATGCAAAAGGGAGGGAAAGGTCCATGCTTACGGAACAGAGAAGTCTTGGCTGGATGGAAGAGCGGGAATGGCAGGTAACACATAATGAGGCTCCAAAGATAAGTGGGCACGAGATGTGAAGGATTTTATAAAGCTAAACAGAGCAGTCTGGCTCATGGATCAAATGAACAAATATACGCGAAGTGCTTTGAAAACCTTTAGAGTTATTGCACAAATGTGAGCTGGGATGCCATATTCAGATAACGAGCCGAGGTCATCTTGGCCAGAACACTGTTCATGAAAGCAAGGACTGAAGGTGAAGGAAGTCTGGAAGGCAGGCTGCTGCACTATAATGAAGAAAATAATCTTGGTAACTGAGTGGAAGGTGACTTGGTGACAGGAGACGAGGAGAGCCCCGATGAGAGATGACAGGAGGTGGGCAACGGTGCTGACTCTGGTCTGAAGAGATGGTGCGGGCAGCCGTGCTGTGGGGGGTGAAATAAACCCATGACCTGAGTCACTGAGAAAGCAGGTTACTAAGTCCTGTCACCAATTCCCCTTCCCTGCAGTTAACAAGATAATTTAGTAGATGGAAGGTTGAGGTTCAGGGAGGTGTCGGGAAGCGGCACTAGGAAGACAGCGGTCACCGGGCGGATGCTGCCTCTTGTTTGTGCGGTTTAGGGAACAGAGAGCAGCATTAGACCTCGAGGAGAACACTTTTGTCCTCTCCGCGCCACTGTAGCCGTCTCTCCCGATGGGCACTTTACTTCCTTGCGCCCAAAGCCTCACCCCGGAAGTGAGCCGCGCCGGCAGGGGCGCCCAATGAATGCCCGCCGCGGGAACGTAGAAGATGATGGGCGCAGGCAGCGGGATGCCCTGGGCGGCCTCTTGGAGAATGCGAATCTGCTAAATCTACCAATGGTCTGAGGAGTAGCCAGTCACCGCGGGCTCCGAGGAGGACGATCAGATCCCCGATAACATCGACCACGGAGAGATCTTCGATAATTTCAGGCGTTTGGGAAGGTCCGCGCCTGTGGAGTTTGGCAGGGCTACCAAGCGATCCCGGAATATGCGAGCAGGGGCCTGGATGGGGGGGGAGGGGCGGGCCTGGGTCCTGATGAGGTAATTCTTTGGAATTGGGCGGAGTTTGCGAGGGCGGGGCGTGAGCAAGATTGTGGTCGAAGTTGGGCGGGGCCTGCGTTTGGGGGCGGGGCGTGAGCCAGCTCATCTTGGGGGAGTTAGGCGGAGCTTGGAGCTTGGAGCTGCCTCTGGCGCGCCCCCTGCCAGTCTGGAGGAGACGTGTTTCCCTTTCCTACCTGTGCACTGGAGAACCAGCATCCATTAGCCAGATTACCGGCTCTCCTTGGAGGACCTGAGTGTGGAGGAGCAAATCCGGGTGAAAGTGAAGGCGTGGTGGTGTGCGGTGGTCCTGCAGTCACTTTGGTGGTTTCTGCCCCCCCCCCCCCCAGAGGACCCTGCCCAGGCGTCCTTTCTCAGCCCTCAAATCCATGAGCTTTCATTAAGCGCTTGCTGTATGTAGGGTGCGAGTGTGTGGGTGTCACTATGGGTGTATGTGTCTGTGTGTGCGAATGTTAATGTGCGTATTTGTGCGCCTGAATGCGTGTGTTTGTGTGTCTGTGTGTTAATGTGTGTCTGGATGTGTGTCTATATGCATGTTTTCCTGTGCTGTATATCCGTGGGCCTGTGTGTGTCACAGTTTCATGCACAATCCCCCTTCTCTGCTCCACTGCAGATGTGGGAATGCTCCTTTTATTTGTCATTACGTTCAGAATCCTTTAGAAAAACTCCGAGGTAGCTTTGGGACTTCCTCCCTGGGCATCAGTATGGACTTAGGCACCTCCCTCCCTGACCCAGTGTCAGTGGGAGGAGAGTCCAATCAGCAGTAGCTGGCATTCTCTCCTTCCTGTTCCGGTTAAGGACAAGGAGAGGACAGTGTCTGCTGCAGCACAGTCACATCGCTCACCCTGCCCAGGTGATTTGCTCTTTGTCTAAAAGATTCAAGGTCAGGGAAAGACCTACATGCTCCCTGTCTCCAGGCTCTCCCCGGACTGGCTAATTAACCCCTTGGATCGTTTAAGGGAAATTAGAGTGAGGTGACTACTCTGCCATTCCTTTGAGGAAGGAAAAGCTATCCATCTCCTAAGTCACCAGGCCCCATGTCCTGAAGGGCCTGAGAGACGGGCACTCGTAAGGATCAGAATTTTTTCAAGGCCTTTCTTCCAGACAGAGGTTCCCATTACCCCTGGGATCCAGAACATGCTAGTGAAGACGAGGCCCAAGCCCACACTTCTTTTCCTGGTCTGGAATTCCAGGGGAAGAAAGGATTGGGTTGTTTGGAGATTTTTTTTCCTTGCTAGTTTCCATTTACTCAGTGTGACATCTATTTTCTGGGGTCTGAAGTTGGGCAAATGACCTTCCCTCTACCGTGTTTCCCAAGATCATGATGAGAGTCAGAAGGAAAACTCTAGGTTGTAACCTGGTTTACAGACACCATCTCTTTGCCATCGAACCCCAATTTCCCCTTTTCCTTCATCACACCTCCCTGGATACCTTGCCCCCTGCTTTCTCTCTGCCTGCCAGTGTATCACTCCCTTGGGATGGGGAAGCCCTGTTGGTATCCCCCTGGGGGAGGAAGGGCAGCCAGAGCAGGACAATTAGCTAGAGGCTGGTTTCCTCTTAGAAGGCTAGATGGTGTGGGGGGGACATGGAGCCAGCCAAATGAAGGGGAAAGGAGGAAGGCCATTCTGGGCAGGGGGGACACAGGGAGGCAGGTGTGGGGCATTTGAGGTGCCTTCTCCTCCAGCCTTTTGTGCCTGCCTGATGAAAGGAGACTTGGTCTTCTTGCAGCACTTGCTCTGTACTTCCTGCATGCCCAGATCTGTGCTGGGCCTGGGAGGAATTTTAAAGCAGAGATGCTGCTGTTCCCAGCCCTCCCTCCCAGCAGCAGAGGACCCTCAGAAGCAAGTTGTGTTAGAAATCAGAAAACCTGGCTTCCAGGCCTCAGCTGCAGCTTGCTGTCTCTGGCCTTGGACAAGCCGCCCCCAGTCTCTGGGCCTCAGTTTTCTTGTTCTGTCAGAGGATATTAATTATCCTCTTCTGGTTCTAAATCCTATAATTCTGGGGACAGAGGATTCTTTGCTAGGGGGAGAATGGCCTGAATGTCCTTATCATAGGACAATGGAGCTGCAGTTTTAAGAGATCCATCTTGTCTAACCCCTTCATTCAACAAATGAGGAAACTGAGGTTCAGAGTGAAAGTGACTTGCCTGGTAAGACACAGCTTTGAAGTGCCAAACGCAGGATTTGAATCCACATTTTCCTGATTGCAAGCCCAGCATTTAATCCACCAAAGCAGGCAACCTCCCTTCTGTCTAGTATCCTAAGGCCCCATCTGAACATCAGCTAATTCTTCCCTAATAGTAACAATGATTGAGAGTCAAAATATATAACCCAAGGTATCATATATTTAGTAGGAATGAAGGAATTACTCAGAGGAAATGATTGGAAGTTACTAGACAAGAGCAGCAGCAAAAATGGTTCAGACTAGGACTCATTTCTCCAGGACATCCCTTTCTTCTTCTGAAGCAAGTCCTTAAGCCAGAACTTCATCTTCTCTGCCCTCAGGCCCTGTACCACAGGCAGAAGCGGGTAGTCTTCATTTGGTTTGGGGTCAGCCAGTACAGCAGGTCTGCACCATTTAGGTCCCATATAGGTTCAGGAAGAAAAGGTATCAGTGAATTAGCAGGTTTAACAAACCAACATCTGCTTGACCAAGTAACTGCCCACTCCAGAAGACTGAGAAGCTGTTGGAGAGGGGAAGGTGGGAACCATGGAGATAAGACCTGTTCACCTCCTCTGAAGCAGGCTGCCTTAATCTCTCATTTAGCTTTTTGATGAGAACCTTCTCAAGCACTTCGGGGAGAAAGTACAGAGAGATATGATTCAAGTTGGGAGCAAAGAATAGCAGAGCTAAGATGTGAATTCTGGTGAGCCACGGCCAAAAACAACAATGTCCTTGTGGCTTCCAGAACATATCCTGCTGCTTCCCAGGAAGAGAAACGTCCCAAGGTCTCAGGGGTGACAGTGTGGGCTCGGCAGGGAACTTCTCATCCTTGTGTTCCTTCCAAGGTGAGCACGCTTTCCCTGGGCCAAGAGCTTAAGGTCTTTGCTCAGCAGGTCTTACCCAAATGATTGTGGGGAATAGATAAGGTGAAGAACTTACAGGAATGTATGAATTCTTTTTCTCTATTTTATTATTTCTGTTTCCCCTATGACCTGTATAATATGTGCAGACTCATATCTACTTGAGCCTTGGCCAGCTAGAAACATATTTACTTAACCTGAACTGATGACATTTATTGATATTTGACATTTATCGATATTTAGTCTATTAGCTGGACCACTATCTGCTTGATTAAGCTTGAAGGCCTGACTTTCTGTTTCCTTGAAATCAAGAGATTTCAGGGAAACAGAAACCTTCCATTCCAATCTCCCCAAATTGCAACAATCAATTAGATGCCTCCCCCTCCCCTTCTCAATGCTCTCTTACTTGTGATGTAATTTCTTGTATAAAAGCTATATATCTTTACTACTTCTTTAGCGCTCCTACTGCGAGCTTTCTCTTTCTTATCTCAAAATGGGATGGCTCATCCTCCGGAGATTTTCAATAAATAACTTTTCTGCCTTCTACTGAGTGATCTCTGAGTAGTCATTTTGCGTAAGGGTCTTCTACATCCCTCACATGGTGATGGATCAATTTGTTTTCTCTGAACCAATCCATATAAATCATGCGATTGCTTTCCTCTGTGGAACAAAGAATCAAAAGGCCCCTTTCAGGGAATTTTGCCAGAGTTCTTGGGAGAGCCAGGGGGCAGGATGCTCACCTATTTCGAACAAAGTTTGCCCAAAAGATTATTGTATTCACACTGAACAGCTTTTCCTCATATGCTGCTGGTCCATGTAAAACTAAAAACAGGAAGGAAACAGCTTCATTAAGATCAACATTAAGTGTAAGTGTTTCTCTCACCCCAGTGTTCTCTCCCTTTTCTCCTCCCAGAATGATCCGTTCAGGCCTTCAAAGTTATTTCCCTAAAATGAAGTTTTCAACATGTTGCACCAACACTAGGAAAATTCCTGGGGTTTCTGTTGTCTTATGTAATCTGGGCCCAGCTCTGCCTGGCTCTAAATAAAAGTCTGGACACAAAGAGCCAAATGGTTTTCTGACCCTTCAGGCAAAGGTAGGAGCTGTCTCTGCTTAGGACTTTCAGAGCATTTGGTACCTCCCCTGGGCACTTCTCACATTCTGTTTTGCCTCCTCCGTGAGGAAAGGGAACTAGGTCTCTTCTAAGCTACAATAACATAGCACAAGCTCTGATGACTTTAAATCTTTGCAAACTGAGCCAGGCTCCAGAAAGTACCAGCTATTCAAGATGGGTATTGCAGTATGGGGAGTGCAGATAGATTCAAGCACTAGTACTTGAGCCATAAAGAAATGAATTCCCTGGCCAGGGCAAGTCACAAGAGATCAATGTTAACCTGGCCTTTTAGTTCTGCAGAATAATACCAGAAAGGTGAAAATAGGGGCAGAAGGTTTACACAAAAAAAGTGTTTTGGATCATCCATAACATAAATTCACACAATTGTTAAATGAGACTTTTGTCTAGTGATAAAGAAGTGGATGTACTAGTAAGAAATTGGATCCAAAAATGATGGAAGGAAAGAAGAGGCAGAAAGAAGGAAGAAAAAAGATGGAGAGAGGTGAGGAAGGATGGAAAGGAGAAAGAGGAAAGCCTTCCAACCAATGTGCAAAATCTCTGTGGAGGATTTAGGAAATTCAAGGACAAGAAGCACACAGGTAGAGTGACAGGTAAAGATCTACACTGGAGAAAAGCTTGAGGATTGGTGAGGTCCCTGCTCCATTGACATGGGAATGTGTATTTTCTTGTATGTGTTTTTGTGTCTCGTCTTTCCTTCTGCGTAATAAGCTCCGAGAGTTCAGAGACAATGACTTATTTATTGTATTTTTCCCAGGGTTGAACAGAAGGCTCTGCATATAGGATGGGCTTAATCATATAAACTGAATTGAGAAACTGATTCTATTCTCCTGCTCACCTGAATAATGAAGTTAAGTTGAAGGACCTCTGAGGCAGATCTTCACAAAGACCTTCCAAACAAACCCTTGTTGACGTTCAGACTTTGGGCCATCTGATTTACTGAAGGTCAGATAGCTTTTTGCTCAGTGCTTCATGAACCTTAGATTTGGGATACAGCCCAGGTACAACAAAATCCCAGCTCTACCATTTACTGACTGTGGGAGATTGGATAAAACATTGAACCTGTGATTGCCCAAGTTTCCTAGAGTATAAAATGGGAATAATAATGGCATTTAACTCACAGGTTGTAGTGAGGAGCAACCTATAATATGTATGAAGTCAAGGCATTTGTAAAACTGTATGTATTACAGAAGTGTCCACTGTTAATAGCTTGTGACTTTGGGAATCATTTCTTCTCTTTCAAGTCTCAGGCCTTCCTTCCAAATTAGGACTGATCATTCTACATCCATACACTACCCACTCAGGGCTGTTGAGAGGATTAAATGTGGAATGTATGTGGAAAGATGAGGAATTAGGATTCATTTTGATGTCACCGAGAATAGAGCAGGCAACAAGGATGATAATCCATAGCCCCA
>NW_026262007.1:0-10518 GCF_016432865.1 Antechinus flavipes | reverse complement strand
ACATCATTTTAAAACAGCTTAATGGGGATATAACATGTCTTTTCTACCCAAATTAAGTAGAGAAATGTACAGTTCTTCAGTGAATATGAAATACTTGGAAAAATAATTGCTGGGCATTCAAGGCATTTTAAAGGAATGTCATTTTGGGGGGGTGAAGACAATAAATAAAATGTTCTCTAATTTTTTTCTATTTCCATTTTATATTTTAAAGGGATAGGAACTGGTTTATTTTTGGTTTATTTTTTAGTGTAAATAAAAGAAGGCAAGCGGGACTCTGTGGTCCAGTCCTGACTCTATCACAAACTAGCTTTTTCTTCTCTTTGTGAAAGGTTTGGATTACCCTCTGGAATTCCACCTATTCTAAAACATTGTGCTTCTTTGTCAATTCAATTTTTAGTATCTTTGATTTGAATCTTTTTTAATTCCTATCATGAATAATATGGCTAGGCAAGTATGGTAGTACTCATTGTTGTCTACCTCCTTCAGAAAA
Organism: Antechinus flavipes; assembly: GCF_016432865.1. Classification (NCBI taxonomy): domain Eukaryota; kingdom Metazoa; phylum Chordata; class Mammalia; order Dasyuromorphia; family Dasyuridae; genus Antechinus; species Antechinus flavipes. Next base: position 10,028 of record NW_026262007.1, on the reverse strand, counting down.
TATTTTATACCACATAAATACTATTCTATAGCATGACCAAAAAATCCCCCTTTCATTGTACATTTTATCATTTCAAGCACTTTTTAGCTTGTCTCCATCATTACCTGAAAATCTTTAATTCATAATTTATAAAACTCTTTAGTCATAAATACCACTTTATTTCTAAATTGGTACTCAGACCTACATGACCACTACTTTCACAGTCTATTTTGGGTAAGACTGAAGAATGCTATGTGCCTAGCATTTGGGAAATTCTCTATTATACTTAGCATCTTCAATGAAGGGAATTTGACACAGTATAGTGGAAAGAACACAGATTCAAACAGATTCAAGTCAGATTTCCTGGGTTGAAATTCCAGCCCTCATAACTCCCTCTATGAATGTGAAAATATCACTTGACATTTCTTACCTACAATTTTCTCCTCTCTGAAATAATGAGGTTACTGTTAACTGTTCAAGTATTATTGCTCAAAAAAAAAAAAAGAGCATCAGCTATAAAATGAAAGCAGATGGTTCAAAAAGTATGATTTTTTTTTAATGAACAAAATGTAGCCATTTGTAGTTGTTTAATTCTTTTTGCAGTATTTTATTCTCTTTTGTTAATAACAGGAATAACAATTTAAAATAGAGTTTTAATGTTTTCAAATAGTTTTCTTCACATTACTTTTATCCTCATAATCTTTGAAATTTTATTCTTTAGGGGAAATGTCCAGAAACTTGTTTTTTTAAAAAAAGAAACATTTTCCCTTTAATGAAAAATGATTAGAATGTAGACTCAAAAACTTGGAATAGAAATTAGTTTATAAGTAATCCAGTCCAATTCCATCATTTATGAAAATTTTATACTAACTGTAATTTTCCTTCAGTCTTGGAAAAGGATAGGTACTTTTCATAGTCCCAGGGTTTGTTTTTTGTTTATTTGTTTGATTTGGTTTTTATTTAAGGGGCATCATTTTGCAGTGGTAAAAAGACAAGCTTTTGAGTTAGGACATCCTGGAATATCATTTAACCTTTAGACTTTTGTTATCTCTAAAGTAAAGAAATTCTATTAGATGATTTCTAAGTCTTTTAGTTAAATTATGGGAATCTATGAAATCATTTTTAATTTGATAGGCAGTGATTGTTTATTATGTGATAATTGTTTTAAAGTTTAATATTTATGTGTATTTAAAACATCATTTTAAAACAGCTTAATGGGGATATAACATGTCTTTTCTACCCAAATTAAGTAGAGAAATGTACAGTTCTTCAGTGAATATGAAATACTTGGAAAAATAATTGCTGGGCATTCAAGGCATTTTAAAGGAATGTCATTTTGGGGGGGTGAAGACAATAAATAAAATGTTCTCTAATTATCATGAAAGTTCATAGCCAAAGTGACCAATATTTTCTTGGATTTTGGTTAAACTGATTTTACCTATTCTCAATAATACTAATATCAAAAAATTGCTTTGTATCAACCTCACTTTCATATATGGACATATATACATATATATACATATTATATATGCATATCTCCATATTACAATGATAATTTATACCCCTGATAACTTATACAATGATAAATGTTACAGATTCTCTAAAAATTAAATTTTATTCAGTGTAGTTTTGGACTGAAATGCATTTTAGGTTATTTTAGTTTTTTGATAATTGGTAATTTATACATATGTATATACTTGTGGCACTTCATTACTTACATGTATTTCATTTAAAAAACCACTCATTCCTCATGGAATGGGAAAACATGCCAGAGAAAAAACAATTTTTTTTTCTAGCAAAGATAAAGTCTCTTAAATTTATCAATATTTCATATCCTCATGGCCAAGCAAGGCAAAAGAGGTCATTTTACTTGTATTGGATTTATAAATTGCTTTTCACTTTTTGTCCTCCTTTTTCTGTAGTAGCACACAATGACTTTCTTTGTACAACAGCACTTAGTGAGTTAGCTATATTTTTAGTACTGTTATTTTATAAGGAATACAATTTGAAGTAAATAAAGAGAATTATAAGTAGTGGATTAATTGAATGGATGGTGATTATGTGTTTTTGAAGAGGCATCCCAGTTGGCAGATTGGCACATAAACTTTGGAAATGAGGAAGTAAAGCACAGTTAGAGAAAATCAGTTGATTCTGCCTCATTAAGTTTTAATAATGTACTTTTAGTAAATGGACTTTAATAATTAGTAGTTTAAAATATAATTTAGTAAATAAAATAAACTGTACTAGCAATTCCTATATTCCTTTTATAATAGAGCTGCTTGCTTATCTTCATGTTTTTTGTTTTTTTTTTTTCTGATTTCATTGTTTGTTTTATCCCTTTTATGCCTATTACCAGAGGGATATAAAAATTCAGGAAACTCCAGTGCAAACATCAAGAACAAGAATTTCAGGGAAACAACCAAATAAGCATGTTTGCTCAAAGAATAAACTACTAAAGGTTTTGCTTTAGTTTCAATTTTATTTTGGATGATGTCTGACTATTTTAAATGTTACATAGAACAAAATAGGATAGAATCCATTATGTTGATATTTTCTCTCGGACATGCCATTAGAAAGTTGTGTACAGCTTTTGAACTTGAGAAGCTTGGAACATTTTGTTAACAATAATTAAAAGATGGTTTTGGGGGAAGGTAGATGAATCTGTTTAGCATTTCTAGGATTTTTTTAATCTTAGAGTTTGAACTTTTAATCTAAAATATAAAGATTTTTGTTTGAAATTCTTATTGTTAAAACTAGTTTGTAGTAGTAGTTTTTTTTTTTTTTTTTTTTTGCATTATCCATTATTGGATTGAGCTAATTCTATTCGTTTATATTGATATCATATTCATTAATTATCATTCCTATTATAAGTTCATTCCATGTTATACATAAAAAGATAAACTAAATGATATAGTTTTGCAGACTGTCTTATGTGTTACAAAAAGGAAAGGGATAGCAACCTGCCACTATTCTGATCTTGATTCAATTTTCAATGCATTTTTGTAATTGCCAAGTATATGGAAGTTTTGTTGGAATCATTCTGTATTGCTAGTTGAGTACATTTTAATTTAAAAAATAATAATAATGGGATCCTAAACCATGGGACATAAGTTGTTCCTGATCCTGTCCCACAAGAAGGCTGGAGAGGTAGTAATGTAGAAGCCCACAAACCATGATTTTTCTACTTTGCTATATTATGCAAATTTTACTTTGTCACATAACTTAAGACTTCTCTTGGAATCATGTTTGTGGTATGAAATAAGACTAGAGACAATGTGCCACCAGCTTTGAAGGGTTTAGAAATTTATCCTTTTAAAAACTAATATAGTAAAAAATTTTCCTGGCCTAAACTAACCAGAAGCAGCACTAGATAGATACTATATGAATTGAGCTTACTTCTTCTGAAGTCAGAAGTTCCACCCTTTGGAACTAAAGATACCATTTTATCCTGCATAATATGTTTAAATGGGGAGGGAAAATATAAGAGTCATATTTTTTACTCACATAATCTTTATTAGGTACTCAACATGTAGTATGCTCTGTACTGAAGATTTAATTCCAAAATACATCAGGGGGTACAAGGGAATTTTATCACTGATTTCCATACAAATGAAATCTCATATTTAGTTAAACATAACTAGTTCAAAAGAAATCTGGTAGCTTCTTATTAGATGTATTGGAGAAAGTAAATTTTGGAGAATGGTTATGAGTCAAATAATAAAATAATATACTCAGTGAAATCAGCAAAAAAAAAATTTTTTTAATGACCTCTTAGTTCCTTGCCTTATACTGTTGTGATGGTTAATAGAAAGGAAAAAAAAAAGTGCTTTCACTGCCCATATGAATATCTTTATGTTTTGGTGGAGAAGATTAGAAGAAATAATAGTTGTACATTGTACATCATAAGTTTTATTTTTGTTTTTAGCTTCTCTACTCAGGAAAGCTTGAAAAGAGAAACTATATTGGTTTGCAAAGTTCAGCCCCTTCTAGGTATTGTAGAGGTCTAGACAAGGTACATTATTTTGGACCTACTGCCCATGGAGAAGGGCTAAAAACAGAACAGTTGGGATTTGAACCCTGATATACAGAATGCACCAAACAGGCCATGCCATGTCATGCTGAATGTGGCAATACTCATCTGCAAACATTCCATTTATGAGAACTGTAGTGAGAAAAATGAAAACAAATGTGGTCTTTCTCAATCAACTTACATAAAAATCCAGATTAATCATGTTATGGCAGCTTGTTCCTTCTTGTTCCTTCCACAATATATGCTAGAGATATGCTGTTAATGTGAAGCAGCCTGTTCATGCAAAGTTAATGTAACCAAATCAGTAACAGATATCTAATATTTTAAGACCCCCTCTTTTACTTAAAGATATTTATCTATAGCATAATTCTGTTTAAATCATATTGTCAAAAAAATTGTAGAAATGCTCTAAAATTTTGCTTTTCATATTAATGTCATGTTTTAATTGTTTTAATTTTATTTTAGTTATATCAGAAGAAAGTTCTTCAGAAGACTCTACAGAAAGGTAGGCTTTACAGCAGGTTACCATTTCTTTTAGTTAATCCTCATGGTCCAATCTTCAACAGGTTTTTCAATCCAAAGCAAAGCAGACTCTCATGCCCCCAAAAGATGTATCTTCAATTTAACCAATTCTCATTATTAATTCATATTTTATCTTCATTGTCTTTCAAAAAATTCGGTTTACTTCAATCTAATATGTATGTGTGTATATGCATGTATGTATAAATGTACATAATATGTATGCATGTTTGTGTGTATACATATACAATACACAAAATATGCAAAAACACACCAATTACTATACACACACGTATGTACACTATAACTCTGTATGTGTATACACACACACGTGTATACTTATCTTTTTTCCTTTAATTTCTAGAATATTTTTCCCCATTTACATTCAAAACTTTTTTATATATATTTTTATATATATTAAGATTTTTGAGTTGTAATTCTCTCCTTTATCCCCACACACAATTAAGAAACGACATGTGAAATTATACAAAACTTTGTCATTAAAGTCAAGTTGACAAGAAGACATATATCTTCCACCCTAATGAAAATCAAAACCCTCAAGAAAAATTAAGTAAAAAATAGAGATATAGAGTAATAGAGAATGCCTTGATCTATATTCAGATGTCATCAGTTCCTTTTCTGGATCTGAATAGTATTTTTCATCATAAGTTCTTTGGAGTGGGTGTGGATGATTGTACTACTGAGAATAACTAACAAAAATCTTTACAGCTATTTATTCCAGAACATTGCTATTACTTTGTATGTAGTATATTTCACTTTCTTCATAGAGAACTTTTCAGTTTTTTTTTTCCCTGAGAGAATTCTGCTCATTTTTCAGAGAAGAATAATATTCTATCAGAAAATCTTGCTTCAATTTTTTTTTTACAATTATTGCTAATTGTATTTCTCCCCATTTATTCTCTCTCTCCTCTTACCCTGTTCCTCCTCAAAAGTGTTTTGCTACTGACCATTTCCTCCCCAAAAAACCCTCTCTTTTTTCACTCTTCCCCCTCTTCCCACATCCCATTCTGCTCCTATTTTCCTGCAGGGTAACTTAGATTTCTATGCCCCTATTGAGTATGTATGTTATTTTCTATTTGAGACATTCTGATGATAAGGTACATCCACTTACTCTCACCTTCCCTCATTTTTTCTTGCCTCTTTTTGTTTTATGGCAGATACTTTGAACCATTCCATTTCTCCCAGTACATTCCTCTCACCTCTTATAAATTTCATTATTAAAAAAAAAAAGATATTATCCTTTCATATTCAACTCATACCTGTGCCTTCTGTTTAGATACTCTCTCTCTCTCTCTCTCTCTCTCTCTCTCTCTCTCTCTCTCTCTCTCTCTCTCTCTCTCTATATATATATATATATATATATATATATATATATATATATATATATAGTATAGATATATACTATACTTCCCTTAATGGAAAGATATACTTTCCATTAAAAAACGTTCTAATGAGTTACAAGTATTATCCTCCCATGTAGGAATATAAAAAGATAAGTCCTTAAGCCCTTTATGATATCACTTTCCTGATTACCTCCTTATGCTTCTCCTGTATTTGAAAATCAAATTTTCCATTCAGCTCTGGTCTTGTTATCACAAAGGTGTGAAAATCCTGATTGATTTTCCTCTGAAAGAAGTAGAAGCTGCTAAATCTTGTGTTATTCTGACTATGGCTCCAATTCAAGTATACTTGAATTGTTTCTTTCTGGATGTTTGTAATATTTTCTCCTTGATCTGGGAGTTCTGGAATTTGGCTGTAATATTCATGGGAGTTTTGTTTTGGGATCTTTTTCAGGAGGTGTTCAATGGATTCTTTCAATTTCTATTTTACCCTCTGGTGCTAGAATATCAGGACAGTTTTCCATGATAATTTCTTAAAAGATGATATTCAGAATCTTTTTTTGATCATGACTTTCAGGTTAGACTAATATTTTGTAAATTCTCTCTCCTGGATCTCTTTTCCAGGTCAGTTGTTTTTCCAATAAGACATTTCACTTTTTTTGGTTTTGCTTTGTCATATAAAGCCCAGTTGCTTCCATTTATTCAATTCTTTTTTTCAAGGGATTATTTTCTTCAGTGAACTTTTGTACCACCTTCCTCTAGTTGGCCAGTTTTGCTTTTTAAGGCATTCTTTTCCTCATTAGCTTTTTGTATTAACTTTTGCACTCTCTCAATTCTTTCCCTAATTTTTCCTCTATTGCTGTTCCTTGATTTTCAAAGTCCCTTTTGAGCTCTTCCATGGCCTGAACCTAATTCTTACTTTTCTTGGAGGCTTTGGACATAGGATTTTTGACTTTATCATCTTCTGGTTGTGTTTTGATCCTCCTTGTCACCATTATAACTTTCAGAGGTCAGAAACTTTTGTTTTCTGCTCATCTTCCTAGCCTATTACTGGGCTTTTAACAGTTTGTTAAAATAGGGCTTTGTCTCCAGGGTGGAGGGTGCACTGTCCCAATTTTCAGCAGTTTTATGCAGCTGTTTTTAGAAACCCTTATAGGAATCTGACCACAAGCACTCTTTTCTGCCCTGGAGCTGTTAGATGTGGACCCACCCCATCATGTGTGATCTAGTGTGCTGGTAGGGGCTGGACTCTGCTGGTCCAGGCTATATACACCTAGCTTCTATCCTGTTTGCATGTGCTTATTTATCAGATTGGCAACTATTCTGTAGTAAGAGAATTGCTTGGGAATACTGAAGGATTAAGGTACTGACTTGGGCTTATAAAATTAGTATATGACAAAAAACTTGAATTCATTATATTTTTATCCCATAACTACTTCCTATCCACAATGCCCTGATATAGCTATTAATAAATAGAATAATACAATATTCTTGTTCCCAGTTAGAGACATTTAAGGAAGAAGCTAGTCTTAAAAAAAAAAAAAAAAATTTCTCTGGAGCTCCTAGAAGCAGATGTGGCAAAGCATTAGTTGTTAGGGACCTCATTTTCCCACAGTACAGAAAGGTATTTTGCAGTGATCCATAGATTCTATGCTCTTTGTTGATTCCAGTAACAAGATTTAATATGGAAGTCTTAATATAGAAGAAGGTGAAAAATCTGGGGGAAAAAGTCTTTCTAGTTCTAGATGATCAAGTAGAATGAATTATTCCTAGAACTTTTTGAAAAAAATAGTAACTGCAAGAGGTAAAGAAGGGACTGATTATGTCAGGAAGTTAATGGGAAGAATACTGTCATGCAGAAAAGCTGAATATTAAAAGAAGTATCAGATATATGAAGTACCCAGGCATCAGGTGGGAGAGCCGTTTGTAGTGTGATCAATTCACCCAAGAGATTTATCACAACCACAAAGGATGACATTTATAAATACGAGAAACTCATGAGCTAAATCATGTATGACTGAGCAAGATGCTTCCAGTGATTTGGCTTTTTAAAGTCAGAAGAGGGTGAAGGAAGTAGCACCTTGATCTAGGAAGTAAGGAGGCAATTAAGGAGAGTTAGGGAGGGGACAGGGAGGCACGTGGGTAAAAGAACAAAAGTACCTTGTGTTTATGAGTAGTTGCAGGATGTCTAATGAAATGATTGAGTCAGTCTTAGATATGCTAATAAGAATAATAATAACAGTCCCAGGAAACTGATCTCCTTTGGTATGAGATTATGGTTGACAGACTTGTATTATTTACACATTATTTCTATTAATGGGGACAGAATGAGCTCTTTTAGATCTGAATTTAAGGAGAAGGAAATGTGAATATAATTTTTTAGTCTTGAGAATTTGAAAAAAAAGATAAAAGATTGAAAGTTAATAATAAAGAAATTCAGGAGACTTTGAGAAATCGAAGTGACTTGAGCTGAAGCAGAAAGATTGAAAGAAAAGAAAGTGTGCCCAAGGAGAAGAATTTGAAGAGATGGAGGACATAAGAAAAAGTGAAGGCTATGAGGAGGAGGTGGAGATGGATTCTAGCTGAAAAGAAGGATGTTAAAAAAAACAAAATCAAATATGTAAAGTCAGTTGGCAAGATTAAGGAGAAGGAAAAGGAAATTGGGGATGTCTATTAAAGGATTAGAACTAGAAAAAGAAAACTCTCTTGGTAGTAACATCCTAAGGAGCTGAAAAGAGAAAGACCTTGGGTTTACTGACAAGGGAGTGAGTCTGAGAGTAAAGAAAAACTGGGTTCAATTTTCCTCAGCAAGTGTTCCCAGCAACTCTGACACATAACAGTTGCCCATCTGCATTATTTCCTCTCTGGAAGTTCCCTGCACCAGGCAATCACAAGTCATACCCCAATCTCTTGAATTTTGAACCCAAATGCCCTGTCCCTCCACCCCAGATAAATTGAGTTGAAATTCCCTGAAAGCAAATTACCACACCAAATGTACCAAATATTTCTAGCAAGGAAGAAAAACTAATAATTTTATTGCATGTACATATAAAGAACCAGGTAAATTTTTTAAATGAATTGATTTTTCTGATTCAGTGGTTCATGGAAATCTTCTGTAAGGAGATATCTTAGATTAGGTCCTGAAGGAAATGGTGCACTTGGATTAGTGGTGGATAGTAAATGGACATCCAAACCAAAAAGCAAATGTCTAAAGTTAGTATACAAATGATTGATATTCTATTCTATATTACACCAGTAATATAATTATATTATATCTAGGAATGGTTGCCCTTATATTAAATACATTTCTGAGGGCAACTAGGAAAAGCAGTAAGTAGAGTCCTGGCCTTGGAATTGACAAGACTCATATTTTGTGTGTTCTAATCTGGATCAGATACTTTAATAAATTTGTGATTCCAGGCAAGACACTTAATTCTATTTGCCTCAGTTTCCTCATCTGTGGAATGAGCTGGGAAAAGAAATGACAAACCTCTTTCATAACTTTGCCAACAAAATGCCAAATGGGGTCACAAAGAGTCAAGACACTACTGAAATTATTGAACAGGAACAAATATAACCCATATCTAGAGTTGAAACCTAGGGAGGATAAGAAAAAATTTAGGAAAAAATAAAAGACTCGCAGTGAAAATGTTTGTCAGAACTTAGTAAGGAAGGCACAGTGAACAGGGGCCTAGTACAAATAGATTGTAGGGTTTTGATGATTCTGTGATTTATAATGTCCCTTTATGTTAATTTGTCAACTTTAGAGGAGTGTAAAAATAGGAAGAGATTATTCTGGAGGATAGACTCACTGATAGCTTCTACATCTGTGGTGTTTTTCTTCTTTTAAAACATAATAGTTCTCAACGGGAGAAAGCAGGTATCTCGGGGAGGTTTTCTGGAGGCAGCCTTAGTTTCAGTTGAAAGTAATAATCATCTAAAACGCAGCCAGGTGGTAAAAGTTCAGATCTTTTATTGCCTCCTAGCCCAGTTAGCTTAGAGGCCTATCTCTCTGCTTGGTTCCAAGAGCTCCCTCCGAATGTCTCCAAATCCAAAGGTTTGTCCTTCAGCCTCCAGCCAGCCAAGTAGAAAATGGAATGAATCTCTCTTGCCTCTGAGAGAGGGTTCTGGCTCTCAAT
>NW_026262006.1:0-10987 GCF_016432865.1 Antechinus flavipes | reverse complement strand
TAAATTTGTGATTCCAGGCAAGACACTTAATTCTATTTGCCTCAGTTTCCTCATCTGTGGAATGAGCTGGGAAAAGAAATGACAAACCTCTTTCATACCTTTGCCAACAAAATGCCAAATGGGGTCACAAAGAGTCAAGACACTACTGAAATTATTGAACAGGAACAAATATAACCCATATCTAGAGTTGAAACCTAGGGAGGATAAGAAAAATTTTAGGAAAAAATAAAAGACTCGCAGTGAAAATGTTTGTCAGAACTTAGTAAGGAAGGCACAGTGAACAGGGGCCTAGTACAAATAGATTGTAGGGTTTTGATGATTCTGTGATTTATAATGTCCCTTTATGTTCATTTGTCAACTTTAAAGGAGTGTAAAAATAGGAAGAGATTATTCTGGAGGATAGACTCACTGATAGCTTCTACATCTGTGGTGTTTTTCTTCTTTTAAAACATAATAGTTCTCAACGGGAGAAAGCAGGTATCTCGGGGAGGTTTTCTGGAGGCAGCCTTAGTTTCAGTTGAAAGTAATAATCATCTAAAACGCAGCCAGGTGGTAAAAGTTCAGATCTTTTATTGCCTCCTAGCCCAGTTAGCTTAGAGGCCTATCTCTCTGCTTGGTTCCAAGAGCTCCCTCCGAATGTCTCCAAATCCAAAGGTTTGTCCTTCAGCCTCCAGCCAGCCAAGTAGAAAATGGAATGAATCTCTCTTGCCTCTGAGAGAGGGTTCTGGCTCTCAATCTCCCAGAGTGCCTTTTGTTTTTACCTCACATTTATCTCCCAGGGAGAAGCAGCATGGTATAGTGCATAGAGGGCTAGTCCCAGACTCAGGAAGACCTGAGTGTAAGCCCTGCCTCTGACACATCCTGGCTGTGTGATCTTGGGCAAGTCACTCAGACCCTGCTCCCTTTCCCAGCAGAATGCCCCCATCTGACAGAAATCAAAAAACGAAGAAAAAGAAAAGTTCTTCAGTAAAACTGACCAACACATCAGTTGTGTCTGGCAATGTATGCACCATTCCATACCTGTAGTCACCTATCTCTGCAAGAAGGCAGATTCATTATCTTTACCTCTTCTCATTACCCATATTTAATCATTATAAGCATTTGAATAATAATTATATATGGTTCACTTTTGGTCTTTTGTTCTTTCTGTTGATATGGTTGTAGTCATTGTGTATATTGTTCTCTTGATTCAACTTAATTTTAATCCTCATACTTTTCTGAATTCTCCCTATCCATCACTTCATATGTCAAAAATAACACTCTGTAACATTCATGCAGCACAATTTGTTTAGCCATTCCCTTATCCTTGGACAGCTGCTTTGGTTTCCATCTCTGCCCGCCTCCCAAAAAAAGTTCTGCTTTGAATATCTTGGTGTAAATGATACTTTTCTTCCTTTGTGTTCCTTGAAATTTTTACCTAGCATCAAGTACTCTGCAGCAAAAGATATATTTATCTTAGTAACTATTTCAAGAATAATCCTAATTGTTTTTGCAGCTGGGACCAATTTACATTTGCTCTGCCTGCAATGTATTAGGTGTACTTGTCTTTCAGCAGCAACATTATTTCTGTTCTATTCATATTCTTTAGCCTGAATAACTGAGAGTTAACAATGTAAATGTGCCGAGCAGAATAAATTCTGTGGGATCAATTTGGATGAGAAACAACATGAACTTCATTTGAGGGTTTTCTCAAGGGTTACTTGTTCTCTTTCTCCTGCATTGGAAGTTTGAGGTGGACTTGTACCAGAATGAGTCAGCCTGTCAAACCCCATTGGATCATCAATATCGCCAGGAGATCTTAAAGCTGGAGGCTTCTGGTGGCAGGAGAAATCGCCGCATCTTTACCTACACTGATTCTGATCGCTACACCAACTTGGAGGAGGTACGTTTTTCATTTTGCTCTCTCCAAACTTGCCTTCTCTTTTCCTTTCCTTTGTCCTGGGTAGAGATCCCAAACCTGGAGGGACATGAGGTGCTCCTGTTCTGTCCGCTGCGATGTACTTGACTAGAGCCTGGTGTCTCCTGCTCTGGGCTGGCAGCCACAGGACTCCCATTTGCAAGGGGATGGCTACTGCTCCTCTTCCCTAGTAATGCTGATCCTGCGTCTAGAGGGTTCGGGGGAACCAATATAAAGGCCCAAGTGTGGAAGTCCCTCAGATGTTCAGCCTTTCTCTCGACTGTCGAGTCCGCATTGTATTTGGTCATTTAAGAGAATAGTCCAGAAGAACTGGGATGCTCTGTCTAGCCTGCAGTTTACAACTGATGTCAGTGCACTGAGTTTGTGCTTCTTAGCATGTTGTGTGGAGATTTTTTTTTTCATTTATCGTGTGTGTGCATGAATGCACATGTGTGCATGTGTATTGTATGTGTGTGCATGTATATATGTGTACATGAGTGCACTGTGTGCATGTGTATGTGTGTGCATGAGTGCACTGTGTGCATGCATGTGCACATGTGTGTTGTGTGCAGGAGTGCATATTACGGTGTGCATGAGTGCACATGTTGCTGCGTGCATGTGTGCTCATGAATGTACTATGTGCTGTGCACACTGTGCATGTGTGTGCATTCACAAAGCATTTTTCTCACAACTGTCCCAGAAGGCAGAGAGTTATTTTTATATTATGAAAGAGGAAACTGAGGCTCATTGAGAGTGAGAGTGAGATTAAGTGACTGTCCCGGACTAGCATGTGGCAAAGCTAGAACTCCATCTCAGCTCTGACCCAAATCCAGTGCTCTTTCCCATCTGCCATATATCTGGGGGTGTCAGATGGAGTGCTCGGTATACAGTTGAGTAAATGGTGTTGGGTGAATCAAATACCATCTCCAAGATAGCAGTGAAGTAGGGCATGAATTGTCTGGTGTGGATCCTGCATATTTTCTTCATGAAAACCAAATTAAAATGTGGATAATGCTCAATATTTGTGCCTAGATACTTTCAAGAGGTTTTTATCCTTAGATGACTTTCCCCATTTTCTAATGAAATAGTGTGTTAACTGGGTAACTTCTAGTTGGCACATGCTCAGAGAATGCAAACTGATTATATCAGCATAGTTCAAGCTTAGTTAAGAGGGCTCCAGGGTTGCCTTCCTTATGAGGCAAGATGAAGCCAAGGGGAGATCACTTGTGGTGTTTGTTGGTGGTTGTGGGGTGGCTGCTTTTTAGATGCAGGTCTTGGGATTGGGAACAGAAACAAGAACATTCCCTTGGTTGCTCAGCCTGAAGTCATCATGTGTAGGTGAGGGACACACGGCTGTTCTCTTTTCCCAGCATTCTCAGAAAATGACCACCTCGGACAGTGAGGTACCCTCCTTCCTGGTTGAGCGGATGGCGAATGTCAGGCGTCGCCGTCAGGATCGACGAGGACTGTGAGTGTGAGCAGGCGCTGGTGGGACGTGGGCTCACTTGCCCCCCTCAGTCTCCTTTATCTTCCTGAGTCTAATGAAATAAGAGAGGGACCACCCTGCTGCCCTGAGCAGACCAAGTCTAGATTAGCCTATTCCCTCCTGGAGCCCACATTTTAGGAAGGCCTTCCTTTAGCTGTGAGGTGAAGCATCAGACCCAACAACAGCAGCCAGGGAGGCAGAGGGCCTGGAGGTCATTTCATAATGGACTTGGTAAAAAGGAACAGGGAATGTTTAACTTAGAAAAGAAAGGACTTAGAGTGGGCCATAAGAGCTTTCTGTGAAGTAATTGAAATGTCACATAGAAGAGAGACTATATTTATTCTGTTTGGTTACCAAAGAGTAGAAATATCAAAAGATAGCTCTAGGCTTAATGGCAGAAAGAAACAGAGTTGTCCTAAAGTAGAACGGGTAGCCCTTTCCAGCTTTCTAGGACTAGGGAGGGCAGTGTTTGTGTGATGTCCCCCCAGGGAAGGTGGTATCCTCAAGTCCCGAATCATCACCTGGGAACCATCAGAAGAATTCATTAAAAGCAATCATGTCATCAACACCCCGCTTCAGACTATGTACATCATGGCGGATCTGGGACCCTATGGAAAGTGAGTGAGACCTCTGACCACACTGCCCAGATCCCTGCCCTCTCCTTCCTTCTCCTATAATATTTGTCTTTGTCATTGTTGTAAGTAGTGGGATACAGTCTTACCTTTTTGTTTTGTTTTGGAAGATCATTCATTGTAGTAGTAGTAGTTAGACTCCAAGGGAGAAAGGGAACTGCCCCTTACCTGTCCCCAGACCTTCCAATGTCCTACCCCTCTATCTTTGGTACTGCTGTTAGCCTCCTAAGCATGAATCCTAATTTCCTGATCTATAGGCTTGGTCAGAGGGATTATGAGCAAGTCCTCTGTACTCTGAAAGTGGACAGCAACGGAGTGATCACAGTGAAACCAGATTTCACAGACAACAGGGGACCTTACAGGTAAGGAAAAATGGAAGGACTGTTGAGGAGAGTTTTAGTGGGCTAAAATCTTTTTCCTTCTCTTCATTTTTTGATGCTAAAAGCTGATATTTTACAGTCTTAATTCCTTTCTGATGTTCACTTTTTAGAGGCTCTACTTTTAATGGAATAGCCTGCCCCAGGGGCATTAACTAGAGCAGTATTTTAAAAAACCTTTTTTATTATTCATTTATCAACCATAAGATTTCAATAGACAATATGGAAAAGAAGACTATATATGAAACTGTGACATTCTGTGATAGTATTTTTGAGTAAATATTATGTTTAACACAATAATAGACAACAAACTGTCCTACTTGTCTGTGTCTCTTGAACTTCTTTCCTTGGAGCAATTTTATTTCAAAGAATGGATGAAATTAAGCTGAGGGTCAGATCTTGTTCCCTAAATTGTCACATACTTCCTGACAACCAAGGTGGAAGGTGCAAATTAAGCTACTAGATACTTGCTATCCTTCCATTTTGCCTCTCTACTTCAGCACTCCTCCACTCCTCAAGCTGTTTCAGGCAAACATAGTAGATTAGAGCTAAGAGATCACATCTGCTTTGTCCAGACTTAATGTCTTTGCTCTGACTTTTCTTCATGGTGTAATCCGAGCAGAATTGTAACTGAAGGGAGAAGCAGGAGCTGTGGAAGTACACAATTAAGAATGTATCCTCCCCTGCACAGCGAGAGGAAGAAGAACGGGAGCAGCGTGTGTTCAAGGATGTAAGGTCCCTGTTGCCAAAGCTCTCTAGGGTGGGCCTCGAACACTGGGAGTTGAGGCTGTGTCCAAGGGTGGGGCCAGTAGTTTTTCTTCTTCCCAGTTGTAATGTAGGACTGAGCCACAGAATTAGGGCCAGGTGTGTGGTCAGCTAGTTTTCCCTGCCTTCCCCGTTGGTTATTTCTCATTCCTTTACTGGTCAGAGCTAAGAGCCAGAGACAAAAGGAGGAAAGGGGATAAGTGTCTGTTTTTTGGCTTTGTTTCTTCAGCTCTATGGCCGGCACAAGGAGTATCTCAGCAGTCTAGTGGGTTCTGATTTTGAGATGGTGAGTAGCCTACTTCCTTGCAGTACAACTAATTGCATGAATTTAGTGCAGGATGACTATGACTTATCAAGTGTATGCTTGTCACACCTTCTGAGCATTTTTCTTTCAAGTGCCAGGAAATGGGAAGTGATGTCAGCACCATCGAAGGGCAGCTCCTTGACTGTTAACCAAAAACAGGTTAAATTGTCTGTATTGGGATCTTTTCATTCTCTGCCAAGAAGCCTTGCTTTTAAGTCTGGCTTCATGGAAGAATAGAAAGGGTTTTGAGTTAGAAGATCTGGGATTAAATCTCACTACTTTTACTTACTCCCTGCATATGCATTCCTTAATGAAGGAAACTGAGACCCACAGTGATCAAAGACATACCCAAGGAATAAATAAAAGTGTGAAATAAAAGTAAGTGGACTAGAGAATTGCTGAGTTCTTTTCTGGCTCTGAATCTTAAATTTAAGTCTACAGGAGTAGATAGTTTTCTCGTGGGTCTGATCCACTGCAGATTTCCTGCCCACTGCTGTCCAAGGAAAACAGGATGCTTGTGTGCTTTATTCTCTATTGTACCTCAGCGGGCATCTGCTATTGCTGTCATTGACTGGTTTTTATTAGTCTACCACATCTCTTTTATCTCTTTGACTGGCCTTCTATGCTTTTTTTCCCCCCCATTTTCCAGAGATAAGAGAACAGTACATTAGTAGGAGGTAGTAGTCACTGCCACCCTACTGCCCCAGGTCCTGATACCTGGGATTAGGTGGTAGTTCTAAGGCCCTTTTGCCTTAATAGTTTGTGTCTATGGTACCCCGCATGTGGGATCCTGATTATTGGACAGCATTTTCTAGGACTTTCCAATCTTTTCTCTACTCTCTTAGGCTGTTCCTGGCTCCCTGCGGCTTTTTGTTAATGGAGAGGTGGGTAAGTATCTTGAAAGTATATGGTAGAGCAGAGAGACTACTAGACTTGGAGCCAGGAGAGCCCTGGGTTTGATCGTCATCCCTTCACTTGGTCATTCTGTAATTATGAGAGTAAGTCATAGTGCTTTAGCTGCCTCATCTCTAAAATGGGGACAGGAATCCCTAAAGCGGTCATCTCATGCTGTTGTTGTGAGGATACTCTGTGGTGTTTTCCCAAGTCTTAAAACTTTGCATGAATCTTCTGTGATCATTATGTGGTCCTTCATGCTTAGGCAGCACTTGACATTGTGGGTGAGCCATCATACCTTAAGAATTGCTGTGATGGTCAGTGATGCTGCTGTTCTGGGGCACTGAGTTTTCCCTGGGCTAAAGCATTAGGCCTGTTTGTTAACCTGAAGAGTTGCTTATGATTAGGACTATATTGCAGACCTGCTGATGTTCCCCTTGAGGGGAGGAGTATAACATGCTGAAATAATTCCCCCAAGGTCCCTCTTCACTGTTAACTCTCTTTTCAGTTTCAGCCCAAGGCTATGAATATGACAATCTTTATGTGCACTTCTTTGTGGAGTTGCCTGAATGTAAGTAATTCTGTAATCAACCAGTTTATGGCATGGTTTTCCACTGGGAAAGACTCATGTTGCCACTTAATTCAAAATACAGACAAAATAGGTGCTGATATGTACTTTCCCTTCACTTTGTCTTTAGCTGTGATAAGAGCTTTTAGGCGAAGCCCATTGTTGAGCTCATTGCCCCCTGGGGCCAGTGGCTTGGGACAGATAAGGGTGTCTAATGACTGGTTTCATGTCCTCTTCCCTTTTTTCAAAGTGACTATTTAATAGCATAGATCTGAGCAGGAACTTTGCCAGAAAGTACAGGTCTACTCAAACTTCTTGGGGATAAAACCTTTGCATCTTTAGGCAGCAAGGGGGTACAGTGAGTAGAATGTTGGACTTGGAGCCAGGAAATCTGAAGTTCAGATGCAGACTCAGACATTTACTAGCTGTGTGACACTGAGCAAGTCATTTTAATCTGTCTCAGTTTCCTCACCTATAAAATGGGAGTGATAACAGCACCTGCCTCCCAGGTTGTTATAAGGATAAATTAAGATAACATTGGTAAAATACTCTACAAGCCTTAAGGTCCTATATAAATGCTAGTCACTGTTATTATCATCATTATCCCTGTACCTGGCACTGTTCCCAGAACATAATAGCTGAACTGAGCTAGGACCCAAAAAGTTCCCTTGGCTTTATCCCAGGCTTCCACTGAGAGCTGTCACGATTCTTCCAGGTGCTTTGTCTTCCTCTGGCTACTTCACTGTTCTGAAGGTTCTAGGGAACTAACTGCTTTCTGGTCTTTGGTTCCTAGACTGGTCAAGTCCATCATATCAGCAGCTCTCGGGAGTAACACAGACTTGTGTTACCAAATCAGTGGGAATGGTAAGGAGAAAGAAAAAGGCCAGTCTTTGGAGCCCTGCTGAATATCTGCTTTGGGGATTGCAGCTGAAGCCCTCCCTTCCTTTATCAGGCAGATATATAGCACAGGGATGCATGCAGAGCCGAGTCATGAGCTCTTGACCATGAGTCCATAGTGAGCCCCAGCCATGTGACAGGCCTTGTGCTGGGGGACCCAAAGGACCAAAAGGACTAGGACCAAAAATGAAACCATCAGTGGCCGTAGTTTGTATAGGAGCTATTCCCCTTTGCATGGTTATGGTGGAGACGTTCCCAGGGAGGCTACTGCTGTGCTCTATGAGACCTCATGTGGCCTGATGGTGAGCCTTCTGTCCCTCCAGGACGAAGTGGCGTACTTCTCTTACCCTTTCACATTTGAGGCTTCGTTCTTCCATGACACTGAAGCTCTTGGTAAGTTGGTCGTGGGCCTGTGGGTTTAGAGCCAGCGGGGACCACCATGGTCATCGGCCCTTTATTTTCACATGAAGAAACTGAGGCCCCGGTAGGGCGAAGCCCTGCCCAGCGCCACGTAGGCTGCACGTGCCAGAGTTGGGACTTGAACTGGAGTCCTCTGATGCCAGTAGCCTTGTTCTTTGCAGTGTGGCACACTGCCTTGCCTCCTGACCCAGGGCTGGTCCTGGCAGTCACGGAGTCCCACTCTTGTTTGCTTATGTGCCCCAGAGGATCTGTCTCAGTGGCCTGTGCTGTACTTGGAAGTCATCTCGCTGGATTTCTGGCAGAGATATCGGGTGGAAGGCTATGGGTCCATAGTACTGCCCACAGCACCAGGTAAGTTCACCCATCCTAGAACTGGAGGTTTCCCAAAGAGTAAGTCTGTTTCTGGGCTTAAGGTGCTTTAATTAGGAGTTGGAAGACATTTGAATTCTGACTATTTCATGGTTTTCTGAAGTTCTCAGTGATTTTTACTTCTTCATTAAGGACTACTGGGTGTAGCTCTAACTTCCTCAGCTTTGTTGGAATTCTTAAGTGCCTCTGCTAAAATTCCTTGGTTTTCGGCCCTCGAGAAAGGAGGCAGCTCTTATTTTGAAAATCCACTCAAGAACTTACTGGTTCAAATGTTTGCATGACTCCTGGCAAGGTATATATTAGAACTGTTTTTTTTTTTTTTTGATTCAATGGTCTGATTGGATGTTCTTACTGTCCCTTTGGCAAAATAGGGTCTCATACCATTACAGCCTCAACATGGAGGCCAGTGGAGTTAGGAACTCTGGCAGAACTGAGGAGATTTTTCATTGGGGGCTCACTGGAATTGGAAGACCTATCATATGTGCGAATACCAGGGACCTTCAAGGTAAGTTTTTCCCTGGCTAGGTCCAAGGAAATGAACCTTATACAGGGAACTTATTTTTCTGAATGAAATATGGGGCAAAATCCATATTCACTTGTCCATGATTCTGGCATTAGAGATGATTCCCTTTCTTCCCCTGATCAATATTATCTGTAGTGTCATGGGTTCTAGGATGCCTCAGCTACATTCTCAGATAAGATGTAAGTGTGCTACCAACTTCAGAAAATAGAAAATTCCCTTCTTCCTCCCTCCTCCCTAAATGCTGCTGGTGTAAGATAGGGAAAAAAGGGATTTTTTAACAGGAAGCCAGCCATCTGTGTTGGGCATTTTGTTCTTTAGTGAAATTGGAGCTATTCCTAAAACTAGGAATTCAGAGTCTACCTTTAGCTGAAGATGACTGCTGGCAGAGGTAATGTAAGGTAGTTAGCTCATTGATGCTCTTCTGCACCTATTCTTTAGGGGGACCGTCTGAGCCGCTTTGGGTTCCGAAGTAAGACAACAGGCAGCGTTACTTTCCGCTTTAACTGCCTACAGCAGTCCATGTAAGTGGCCTTGGCCTGGAGGCCTTGCTGTTCACTTGCGCAGAGGGTCCAGACTCTACTGACCATCTCTGGTGCTTCCATTTAACAGGGCCTTTTTGGAGTCTGGCTCCACTTGGAAGAAGATGCAGAGTGTGCTGGAAGGCATAGGAAGATTCAGTCAGCAAAACAACATTTTTAATGTGCTAGGTAGGTTTCTCCCTCATGCTGGCTTCCTACACAAGCCTGTTCTTCCCTAGTTAGGCAGAGTAACCCCTTTTCTGTCACTTTTTCAGAGGCCTTCCAGCGAGCCCGACGCCGCATGCAGGAGGCTCAGGTAAACCTCCCTGAGGATCTGGTGAGCTCCTGAGCACTGTAGCCTCCAACTAGCAGCAGCCTCAGCCACAGTGCTCCCCAACGACCAAGGACAGACACTCATATCCTCCAAGACCATGGGCTGCCCTGCGGCTTAATGTTCAACCTTCCTTCTGGGTCAGGATCCTGTTACAGCAAATTCCAGCAAGGCCAGAGCTTGTTGGGATGAGGGCCGCACAGGCAGAGGGACTCTGTGGCAGGCTTGGTCCCTTCAGGGAGCCCTGGGCTGGCCTGCCCTGCAGGAGGCAGGGCAGCAGATCAGGGCCTGAGGTAGTTGATGACTTTACAACCTCACAAGGGAATCCAGAAAAGAAGGAGAGTAAAATGAATCAGGGATTTTTTCACCATCAGAGTTCTGGCTCTCTCAAAACCATCTTTTTTTTGACTTTTGCTTCAGGCAAATTGTGTGTGGTGGTGGTGGGCATATATGGGAGAGTGTCTATGGTGGTGTGTGTGTGCACTCACGAACTTCTGGGTAGGGACCGAGTATGGCTCTGTGATGAGGAGCATTTGTATCTGGGGGTTTGCATGGGTATGTATGGACAAGGGTGTGCCCAGTCTGACCTACCTCATATACATTATTGAGTGCTTTGGTTTTGCTTTTAGGTTTTAAACATATAACTTGCTTTTACACCATCTCGTTGTCTTGCCTGATTTTCCATCCAGGTTACTGGCACACTCATATTCCCTCAGAACTATGTGAAATGGTGAGCCAGCCTTGCTTAAGAGATGTTAACTTCTTTTTCCTTTCATACCCAGTATTTATCCTATTCTTCAGAGGATCTCCCAGTGTGGGCTTGTTGTTCAGTTAAGGGTCCTATAGGTAAAAAAGGTACAACAAATAGGGAAATTCCACAACAGCAACCATTTGTAATGCTCTTGGCCTTCAACCACTTTTTTTCTGGTCAAATCAGCCCATTAGTCATAGAAAATAAGACATTCTGCACTTTTTCCAAGGATAAGAAATTGGCCATATCACCTTA
>NW_026262005.1:0-9981 GCF_016432865.1 Antechinus flavipes | reverse complement strand
GTGGCAGGCTTGGTCCCTTCAGGGAGCCCTGGGCTGGCCTGCCCTGCAGGAGGCAGGGCAGCAGATCAGGGCCTGAGGTAGTTGATGACTTTACAACCTCACAAGGGAATCCAGAAAAGAAGGAGAGTAAAATGAATCAGGGATTTTTTCACCATCAGAGTTCTGGCTCTCTCAAAACCATCTTTTTTTTGACTTTTGCTTCAGGCAAATTGTGTGTGGTGGTGGTGGGCATATATGGGAGAGTGTCTATGGTGGTGTGTGTGTGCACTCACGAACTTCTGGGTAGGGACCGAGTATGGCTCTGTGATGAGGAGCATTTGTATCTGGGGGTTTGCATGGGTATGTATGGACAAGGGTGTGCCCAGTCTGACCTACCTCATATACATTATTGAGTGCTTTGGTTTTGCTTTTAGGTTTTAAACATATAACTTGCTTTTACACCATCTCGTTGTCTTGCCTGATTTTCCATCCAGGTTACTGGCACACTCATATTCCCTCAGAACTATGTGAAATGGTGAGCCAGCCTTGCTTAAGAGATGTTAACTTCTTTTTCCTTTCATACCCAGTATTTATCCTATTCTTCAGAGGATCTCCCAGTGTGGGCTTGTTGTTCAGTTAAGGGTCCTATAGGTAAAAAAGGTACAACAAATAGGGAAATTCCACAACAGCAACCATTTGTAATGCTCTTGGCCTTCAACCACTTTTTTTCTGGTCAAATCAGCCCATTAGTCATAGAAAATAAGACATTCTGCACTTTTTCCAAGGATAAGAAATTGGCCATATCACCTTAACTGAAGGCTGTATAATAACTTAGTAAATATAAGAACCCTTTAGATTGTGAACTAGAGTTAGTTTCTTCCTGTGCCTCCACTCACTAACCTTTGCAAGAATAACCTAATGCTAATATCTTGGAATCCATCTCCTTGGCTGGTTATCACAAAATATCATCCCATCTATCTCTCATCTGAAGTAATCTTTGTGTCTGTCTCTCTGTCTCTCTCTCTCTGTCTCTCTCTCTCTCTCTTCTCTCTTTCTCTCTCTCTCTCTTCTCTCTCTCTCTCTCTCTGTCTCTCTCTCTCTTCTCTCTCTCTCTCTCTCTCTCTCTCTCTCTCTCTCTCTTCTCTCTCTCTCTCTCTCTCTCTCTCTCTCTCTCTCTCTCTCTCTCTCTCTCTCTCTCTTCTCTCTCTCTCTCTCTCTCTCTCTTCTCTCTCTCTCTCTCTCTCTCTCTCTCTCTCTCTCTCAGGCAATGGGGGTTAAGTAGCCCAGGGTCACACAGCTACGAAATGTTAAGTGTGTGAGAACAGATTTAAACTCAGGTCCTCCTGAGTTCAGGGCTGCTGTTCTAGCCACTGCATCACCTACCTGCCCCATATCCCTTGTCTCTTAAATAGTTTTCAAGACTTGCTTCAGGGGCAAAATTCCTATTTGCTGTTCTGTCCCCCATTTAATACTCTTTCCAATGTCTCATGTTTAATTTCTCTGATATTCATTTTTAAAGATAATGACCAAATGCACAGATCTTGCCTTTAGGACTTCAAAATATATAAATGAAATGTAAAATTTTCTATTAATAATTCAGATACATGATTACAAACTTGTTGATATACCATCTACAAAGCTTCTAGGCAGCTGACCAAATTTTTCATATTTTATCCCAGTGCTTTGGAGTTTTGCATAAGATTTGCATTCCTATTCCTATTCTTTGAGTGAAGTTGAAATGGCAAAGAAATGTTTCTACATCAGTGAGATGCATAACTTGTAGTAGATTTTGATAGAATGCTAAGAAAATTGAGTTTGTTATCTCTGCTACTCATTTACTGGAGAATTTTCTTCTTAATGACAAAAATTCACAAGGCAAAAAAAAAACTAATGAGTGAAAATCAAATTTACTTTTAAGTTTAATTTTTAAAAGAGGAGGAATTAATTATTTGGATAATCTTAGTATCATATCCTGTAAGAGTTTAGGAAACTTTGAACTCATGAAGCTGATAATTTCCTCTTTCATGACCAAGGGGAAAAAAAAAAGTAATAATGAGCTCTACAGACTGAATAAATTAACCTGACTGTTTGTGATGAGAAATAGAGATTCCACAGAATATGGCTTAATAGAAGAGGCTACATCTAATAGATTCAGGAGACTGCTCTTGCAAAGTCATAACATTGGCTTTTTACAGCTATGCCCTTGTAATACCAAAGGACATTTAGGGCACATTGAGCACTTCATTGCATCTGCTATTATCTCATATACATTATTTCATCCTAGCATTTTAAAGTAATTTGCTTTCTTGTGGTTTAAAAGCAAAGGGGAAAAATCCATTTTTGATCTGTCCCTTCTGTCCTTTATCTACTTGCCCATAGTTATCTTGGGGGAAAAAATGTCAGTTCTTTTTAAAGACCCAATTCAATGACTGTCTTTTTTGCTTTTCTTTGTATTGCCAGTACTTAAAGCAATGCCTAGCTCATGGAATATGCTTCATAAATTTTTGGTAACTAAGTATTAATTACAGCTTTCATCCCTCCTTTTCCCACTATTTCCAGCATAGCCCCCCCCCAAAAAAAAAAACACACTACTTTTATCCCCAGTGCCTGAAATATAGTAGGTATTTAATAAATTACTTGTAATAGATTAATTGGTTTCAAATGAGATGATCTTTGATCTTTTTCTGCTTCTTATAAAAATGCTTTAACTCAGAATTAAATTATCAGATAATGCCACAATTAGTAATAGACATGAGGAAAATAACATTTATAAGAGTAAGAGAGCAGCTCTTACTTCAACTGTTTGACTTCTCAAAGAAATCACAGCCATGATCATACAATCAAAGTCACAAGATGATTTAAAAAGGGAAAATGTGTATTATAAGGCACATTAGTGACAGCCAAACAACGAGAGAATCCATATATCTTTTGTCCCCATCACACTGTTATAGCCCATGGGTACATTGCTTTAGCTTTTTCATTGCATAACTTCCTTCTCTTAAGCCTTCATCTTCAGGGAATAATACAATTCCCCCAAATCCCCCCCAAAAAAATCCTATTTTCCAAATATTCTTATCGCTGATATGGAAAAAATAGATGTAACTCATGAAATTTGTAACAATTCAATTATCTACCACTCCACTTCTAAGTTAAGATGAAAAAACTGCCCACCCAGCCCAGAACAGTTAAGTAGCTTTGCCCTAGGTCATATATGTTCTATAGTTATAACTAGGCACATTGGAGGCAAGATCTGAACCATGGTCATCTGATGCTATAACCAGTAATTTCCCCTATTCCATTACCTTTAATATTTATTTTTACAATTACAAAATATTCAAATGTAATCCCTTAACATTTTAAAAATATTTTCCTACCCCTGTCTCCAGGGGCTTTAGATAGGTGGAATAACTTAATATTGAAAGTTCATAGTTGACATGTCAAATTCTCAGAGCAACATGACAATAATAAATGTGGAACAATATGATAGAGACACCAAGTGATAAGTAAAGGATAGTAGCCTCATATACATATTTAAAATTAGTTCCATCTAAGGGAATCTAACATTTTTGCAATTTGGCCATATGTAGATGATAAAGGCCTTTACCTTTATCTTGGAAGGAACATCTCAGTATTGCAATGGAAGACCTGAGTTCAAATTTGAACTTAGATACTTACTAGCTGTGTGATTCTGGACAAGTCTTACTTAATCCAGTTTTCTTCAGTTTCTTCATCTATAAAATAAACTGGAGGGGGAAATAGCAAACCACTACAGTATCTTTGGGGAATAAGAAAAAACTTCCAAATGGGGTCATGAAGTCAGGCACAACTGAATAGCACAATTTTCCTTTTAGCTCAGCTTTGGTGCTTATTCAGATTCACTTGCATAGCAAGGCCATGGAGGATTAAAAGGGAAAAGAGCTGAAGAGCTCTATGATCTGATATTTAGACTTATCTGCATCAATCTTAGTATACCAGAAACAAGTAACTGCTCATTTATAGTACTGTATTGTTCTTGTTCACCACAGGCCCACAGATTTGTTTCTTTAAAGTTTACTCAGTGGATATTTATGTCATTCTGGGGAAGGGAAGAGGCAAAAAGGAGGCAAGGTAGTGTAATGCAAAGAACAGTGGCTCAGAAATGAAAAATTAGATTTGTCTTGCTTATTTACCTATGTGACTTGGGAAAAACATTTAGCTTTTCTGAACTTCAGTTTTCCCAATCTATAAAATGAGGAATTTGTAAAATGTGTTTTCTTAGCTTTTGAGTTCTATATCTAAGCTCTGCTATGAACATAATTGTTTCCAGTTATTTACAGGAAAGGAACCCTTTTAGATTTCTCCAAATGTGTTCCCTCTGAGACAGTAGGTCTAAGGCCAGTCTAGCTGTCACTTGTGACATAACTTGAATCATATTGTCTAAAAAAACTGGCTAATTGCCTTTTGGCTCAGACCTAAATCTAATGGCTCCAAACTTAAAAATCCAACAGGTATTTATTAAACATACCACCTCCCAGGTCCTAAGTATTGTTTGTAGAGGGCCAGAACTCTGAAAAAGTGTAGTTGAATCAAGGACAGCAGGGTGCTTATAGTTAAGCTCCTACTCAGTGTGAGATAATGGTTCTCTAAACATATAATTAATGTGATAGTGATGTAATGGTTGCACATGTTCAGTTGCTGTAGTGATGTAATTGTACTGAAGTATTAAGGGCTGGGAAGACTGGGAATGAGCCTTTCAGCCACAGACACAGAAGACTCTCTCAGCCACAGACACAGAGAAGACTTCAGATTACAGACTCTAGATTCCAGACCCCATCTTTGACCATCCTCCTGGTGGCTCTCCTGCCTTCATCACTTCTCCACCTAAAGATCAAGGCCCATCCAGAGATCTTCCAAAAAGCTAGTCTAAACATTACAATTGTCCATTATAAGTTTCTCAGAAAAAATAATTGATTGGGTCATATGTGATGGCCATAGACAGTTATTATATGTATTGATCATAGACAACTACAGAATAAGTTCTCTATGTGTATTCTCAAAGCAAGAAGGGGCCCCAGAAATGTAGTCTCATCTATTCCTGAACAGAAATTCACTGTATGGCATTCCTGACAAGTGGTAAATAATCTCTGTTTGAAGACTTCTAGAGATAGTAGAGCCTATTGCTTCCCAAAACAGTACATTTCTATCTTCAAGCAGCTGCAGGTATTTATAATAACCGCTGACATTCATATAATGAATTAAAGTTCACAAAGTTTTAGGTGCATAGTCTAAAGCAATTCTGTGGATTATTTACACAAATTTATGCTGTCCCTATTTTTTAATGGTGGAACTGAAGTTAATAAAACTTAAATGACTGTCACAAATAAGTGATTTACTAGTAAGTGGAAGGAGGTAGCTGTCATGGGAGAAATATTTCCTATGATAGGTGACTGCTGCCACCTAGAATGCAAAAATTATGGAGACAAAAATCTAAGTTTTATTAATATGCTTATGTCTCAAAGGAAATCTGAACAATCATTAGGATTTGAATGCCACTTCTTTTAGGAAAAGTTTATGTCAGAATTCTAGAGAAATAATTATTTTACACATTTCAATCATGTACATTCCTCTTAGGGATCCATAATTCCATGGATATCATAAAGCTGAACAAACTTAACCACTTATAATCTTAGATATCCCTTTAAAGAAACAAAATTTGTCAAATAGTAGGTAAATTAAACCAAGTTACTGATTAAAGTACATTTAGAAGATTCATAATTAGGCTTAGTGAGGAAGAAGATTTATATGTCACCAAGGTATCAGAGACATTTGAGAATCTTCCTCTGGAATTTTTAAATCCAATGGGACAGGCTTTCATCAGGTTAATATTGAAACATACTTTCATTTCATTTCATCAGGTTAATATTGAAACACACTTCATTAAACCAAAAAATGGTCCTGATTCCCCCCAAATAAAAATATAATAAATTCCCCAAAGCAAGGAATAAACATTTATTAAGCACACATCATGTGTTTAGGCACTGTGTTAATAATTTTATAAATATAAATCATTACACAAAATAAATTTATGAAGCTAAATTTGAACTCACATCCTCCTGATTCCAGGCCCATGGATCTTTACATTGTACCATCTACCTATCTCAGCCAGGGAAAGGGAAATTCAGATACAAGTCTCTTCTGACTCCTAATACAATGTTTTATTCTCTACATCATGATACATCTCTTAGGAATATAACATAGAAAATTGTCTCATATTTACCCAAATCTGCCTTCCTGTCATATCTTCCCAAGTCAATCTTATATTAACATTCAGAAGTCCATTCCCTCATCCACATCACAACCTCCAAGTATTTAAAAACAGAAACCATCTCTTATGAAAACCTTTATCTATTCTAAACAATCCCAGTTTCTTTATGCAACCCTCTTTTGGCATACTTTCAAGTTCCTTCTCTATAATTCAACCCACATATCTCTACCTTGTCTATAAGGGTATTGTGAGACTTTATCAAACATTTTGCTGATATCCAAGGGGTACCATTTTCTTTTTGTCATATTACTATTTGTCTAAACCTCTGTCCAAAACAAAACAAAACAAAACAACAACTAACTAAAATAAGATTAGACTGTCATGGCTTGTTCCTAAATTATGTGCTTGATGACATAAAAATTATAGAGCCATTCATGTATCATAGTGAGGATGTTCTAGTGGGGGGGGGAAGGAGGGGAAAAGATGGAATTAAAATCAGAAGACTTGCATTTAAATATCAGTTTCTGCATTTATTAAGCTTATAATTGGGATTTTTTGTTGTTGTTGTTGTGCTAAGATTCTGTTTCTTTACCTGTAAAATGAGAAGAATAATATTTTTATTACCTATCTCATATATTTATTGAGAGGAGTATGCTCTTTCAAATAAAAAGCACTAGTAGTTTAATTATTATATCAAGATGACTATGGTGAGAACATCTTGCCTATAAGTAGTGAAAAAGGTAAAGATGTTCTCAGTCTATCTGTCTTTTGTCTTTATAATTATTTCATGAGCACTCTTATTTGTTTGGATAACTTGCAATAAGTCATAGCTAAAATTGAATCTAGGCCCTTAATAAAGAGCATTTTCTCCAACAAATATCAAAACTTATTTCATTGATCAGGATAAGAATTTTAAAAATTGTATCTATGATTTCATTTCTTTAGAAATTTTCTCCATTGGGAAACTCCACAAATTATAATCCTTCAGTTGTCTAAGGCAACTGAGAAGTTGTGACTTTTCCAGGATGACACAAATTATGTGTGTGTGTGAGGGTGTTTTATATACATATATATACATATGAAAGATTTGACTTGAATCCAGATCTTCCTGGTTCCAAAATCAGTTTCATTGAGACTAGGGAGTAAAAGAAAAAAATTTAGGAATATATCTTCCAAAATGAAATAGAACTTTTTTTTATTTTTTGTAAATCTGAGCAGATCATGTACATGATTAATGCTCATGATACTAAGCCATCACAAATTCATCAAGTAACAAAATCTGTATCTTTAAAATAAACAACTTGAGTTCTAAGATTACACTGGCTTTCTTCTTGGTTTTTTTTTTCTTAAAGAGCCATCTTAAAGTTTTTTTTTTTATCCTAAAGTTGTATTCTTTTAAATCCACAGTTGTATTAATCAAGAAATTTAAATCAACCTATCAATGTTCTGCAATGATTTTGTATGTGTGCGTGCTTGTGTGTGTGTGTGTGTGTGTGTGTGTGTGTGTGTAGAGAAAGAAAGATCTTACACACATATACTTTAATCTCTCTTTTTATTTCTTTTTGATGTTGTTTATTTTCAAGAGAATTTCTATTTGAAAAGTGAATCTTGACGTATGTTATTTCCTATGGGAGGAGGAATACTTTGATTTTTCATAGTCCATGGTAAGTTCAAAAGAGGCTTGTTCTTTTAGGAAAATTGAAAAGCCTCCTTCCCTATCTTTTTGCCTTCTATAGCTCTCTTTTTTCCCAAGACCTGATTTCAAGAAGGCCCTAATGGACTTCATTAAAATACTACTTTAATTTCACCTCAATTTAAAATATATAACATTCTTCCTGATACCTAAAGTGGCCAAATGCAGACAAATTTCTCAGTTCCAAATACCAGACCCAGATTTGGACAGTGTGCTATGTCTTCATGCATTGCAGCTCAATTGCATTCCACATGAAGTTTGCTGATGACTAAGCAGACCAAATATAAAAATATAAAATGAGAACCTTCCTATCAGTGACTATATATGTGCTAGCTAGCCTTATTGAAACTTCTATATTTCAATGGATTTGTAACCTCATCAATGTGGATGATTAGTTCTATGTCTCCAATTATTTTAGCTCACAATCTAGCCTATCCATCTCCTGTGCTTTGTGTTAATATTTTTCTTGGATATACTATAATAAAGACTTTCTTCTAGAACTATTCTTATTATACAATAACAATATAGCAGATAAACAGTCTTATTTGGTATCCATATCTCATCTTCATTACACAACCTCCCTACCTCATTTCTGGCCGCATATTTCATACATTTACATTTAATATATTTTCAAATAAGGATGTCACTATAATTGTAGGAGTGGAAGTGATGTGAGAGTGAAAAATGACAGACAAATGATCATCATAATTCTTGTACTAGAATCTATGTATGCTTATAGACCAAAAAGAAGATACCCACTATATAAAGGTGGCACAGTAGATAGAGAGCTGCCCCTGCCTCATAGTAGTTGTGTGATTCTGAGCAAATCATGCAACTTCTCAATGCTCTAGAGAGCTGACGAAGGCTAAAAAGTACTTTTGTGGTATATTTCATGTTGATGATCCTTCCCAATTCTTTTTTGGTAATAAACTAAATATATATATATATATATCCATATTCATTTTTGCATCTCTCAATTCCTCTTGAGTTGACCTAAAATCTTTTAATTGTCAACAAATAACTTATATACAATAGGTACTTAATAAATTTACCTTGAATTGAAAAGGAAATTTATTCTTCATATATAATCTCATCAGAAAATTTTCCATGCAATTATTTTGGGTTTTTTTTTTCATTTGGATCATTCAAGACTTCATTCTCAGAATTTCACCTGTGACAGCTTCCCATCTCTCTTAAGTCAAGTTGTCTATTACTGTTTTCAGGTCAGGAGAAAGGGTTTATCCTTTCTGGAACTTTTTGGAAGCCATTCTCAGACTATGTGCACTATTCTTATTGATCATCAACGCTAGAATGGCAGGCTCCTTTTTCCCCAGGATTCCCATGATTTTGACTTCACTATTCAGTTCTTCCTCACTGATAAGAATAAAATTGAAAATAACAACACTTATTATCACAATTCCCTTCTGAAAAAAAATATATATATATACATTTATTATACATTCTACTTATAACAGAGACATTCACCATTATATACCATTTTGTATCAGATTACTTATCCACATTACAAATTGGCCATTGTTTTACCATAAACAGCCAGTCACGCTGGAATACATTCCTATAATAATATTATCTTTCCTTCTCTATTTTATCTTTACTTAAAAACTCTCCACCATGTTTTCTTCCCCAATTTTATTATAATTTTATATACATTTCACATAGCGAACATCACTATAGTGACCATTCACATAGAGATAACATCAATTATACTGTTCCTGTTTAATCCCTACTGTTTAGTATATCTTCCGTTGCTATGTTCTATTGGAAATAGCTACAAAGTGTGTTTACAACTTTACATTAATCTCAAGTTCATTTTGTATATTAACCAATCTCTGTGCTAGAGATAGGTGGCATTTTTGTTGTGTCCTTCAGTTTAGCTTGTTCTCTAGCCTGCTTCTTGATCTCCATAGCATCTGGTTTATATCTGAAAATCACTATCTTTTCCTTTCCTTTCTCATTTTAAAACCTTTAACCATATCTGTAAATCTATAAGCAAATCATAAAAGTAAATACATGATGCTGCATGAAATGAACAAAATACATGTAC
>NW_026262004.1:0-9991 GCF_016432865.1 Antechinus flavipes | reverse complement strand
CATCAATTATACTGTTCCTGTTTAATCCCTACTGTTTAGTATATCTTCCGTTGCTATGTTCTATTGGAAATAGCTACAAAGTGTGTTTACAACTTTACATTAATCTCAAGTTCATTTTGTATATTAACCAATCTCTGTGCTAGAGATAGGTGGCATTTTTGTTGTGTCCTTCAGTTTAGCTTGTTCTCTAGCCTGCTTCTTGATCTCCATAGCATCTGGTTTATATCTGAAAATCACTATCTTTTCCTTTCCTTTCTCATTTTAAAACCTTTAACCATATCTGTAAATCTATAAGCAAATCATAAAAGTAAATACATGATGCTGCATGAAATGAACAAAATACATGTACCTACTGGTATGTGATGACTAGTCCAATATCTTTAGATTGGATGTAGATATTATTGAAGCTGACTTTTATTGTATGAGATCTGACAACATAAAAGTACTTTCATCTACAAATGGAAACATGTATTGAACTACTCTTAGAATAAGAGTATTGGATTTTCATAAGATCAGCAACTTGGTTGAAGTTCTGTAACTGACATATAACATATTGTCTGACCATGCACTAATTACTTCTAGCTTTGTAAAACTAGAAAATATAAATAGCTTAATGAACTACATTGGTGGATAGAATTTCTATACCAATTTACCATAGTGCTAAAATCATTTAAAACAAATCATCATGTTTAGGTATTCTTTCATTTGACTTCATCTTTTAAAATATCTTTGCTATTTCCTTATTTAGTATATATTATGTCAAGTTATGGGTTTTGCTAATGTTTCTGTTAAGAATAGATTGATGTGGAAATGCTGATGATCTGACCTAATTCATATCCAATTGTTTTTCTCCCTGTTTCATCTACAAATTCTCTCAAAATAACTTGAGATAGCCAAATCTCATGCAAGGTTCACTTTTCCTTCAATTGCTTTGAATTCTTGTGTGAAGTGATATAACTGATAATCTTCATTGAATCATAGAAACACAGAGACTAGATGTTGGAAGGGACCATCAAATATAATTTAGACCAAACCAAAAATATTGCCTACAACATATACAATATATTTCCATCCATTTTTATTTGAAAATATCAAATTGGAATCCACTATTTCTCAAGGAAGCATATTACAATATTACACATTTAAATAACTCTTGTTGTTAGGAAATTTTGTTATATTAAACCTGTTTTCTGTTACCTAAACCAACCATTCTGCAACTTTGAGCCATGTTTTATAGATTTGAGAGTTCTTCTCTCTTGTTTGTTTTTACAGGTAAAAAAAGAACATGTTTAAACTCATATTTCCAATAAGCTTTTCAAATACTTGAAGATAACTATCACATCCTCCACACATCCTTCTTTCTTAAGATTAATAATGCCCCATTCATGGTAGTGGAGCCATGATGTCCAATAAAGCCAGGAAGCTGCTTGAACTCTCCCAGTTTCCCTTGAAAAGCACATGAAAGCAAGTCTCTGAACAGTCTGATGGAATGAAACCTCTTGCCACCTCAAGGTAGCCTGGGAAAAGTTCAAGAAAGGTCAGTCTCATTGGGGTAAAAAGGTTGTTCAGTCCAGCTCAAGTAGACTCTGGGAAAGCCAGTGAGAGGGTCATAATAACAAATCAGCAAATAAAACCCTCAATCTTATTTCAGTAGAAGAACAAGTATGAACTCAGTAGAAGTCACTGTTCAGAAAGCTGAAAAATCAGGCTGTTACCTGAAAAGAGCAGACAAAGATATCTACTGCAAACACAATGAGCCCTTGTACTAAAAACTAAGCTTGGAAAAGGGCTCCATTTACCCTAGGAGCAGAGCTCAACCATAAAAGTAAAATAAAAGGAACTACCAAAAGAAAAAAAAAAGAAAATTAGCAAGAAACAGAACTTTGACTATAGAAAGCTACTATAGTGATAGGCAGACCAAAGCACTACCTCAAACGAGCACAAAATGTGCATAGAAGAAATTTCAAAGTATGATACAATTGGTCTCAAGCACTTCTTGGACATACTCACAAAAGACTTTAAAAGGCAAGTAAGAGAAGTAGAAGAAAAAATGAGAAAACAAATGAGAGAGATGTATGAGAGATCAATAGCTTGGAAAAGGAATGAAAAAATTGGAAAAAAAAAACCTTAATAAGCAGATTTAACAAATGGAAAAAGAAATATAAAAGGCAACTGAAAAAATCACATATTAAAAATTAGAACAGGGCAAATGGAAGTTAATGTCTCGTGAGTCAAACAAACTAAAATAATGAAAAAAATGGAAGAAAATATGAACTACTTTATTGGAAAAAAACATTTGACCTGAAAAATAGAACCAGAAAAGGCAATTTGAAAATTATTAGCCCATCTGAAGACCATGACCAAAAAAAGTGCTGGATAACATTCTTCAAGAAATCACTAAGGAAAACTTCCCAAATATTTTAGAAAAAGAGTGGAAATATTCATTGAAAAAAAATCCATCCATCACTTTTGGAAAGAGATTGCAAAGAAAACTCAAAAGAACATTGTTGAAAATCTCCAGAACTAAAATTTCAAGGAAAAATTACTGTAAGCTGCAAGACAAAAACAATTCAAACATCAAGGAGCCACAGTTAGGATTATCCAGGATCTGGACGCTTCTACTATGAGGGATCATAGGGCTTGAATACCATGTTCTGGAAGGCAAAGGACCTAGAGTTGCAACCAAGAATTAATTAACTACACACAGGACTCAACATCATCTTTCAGGGTAGGCAATGGAGCTTCAAAGAAATAAGGTACTTTCATTCATTTCTATTGATAAAAAAAAATTAAACAGAAAATTTAATCTACAAACACAGGACTCAAGAGAAGCATAGAAAGGTAAACAGAGGAAAATATATATTATTTAAAGGTTAAACTGTCTACATCCCTAAATGGGATAACACCATCTGTAATTTTTGAGAACTGTATTTGTCACTGAGGCAGACAATCAGGGGCATTACCTAAATTGAGCATGTAGTAAATGGATTGTAATGTGATGGCATCAAAGAAAAAGATATTGATGGTTGGAAATAGGTCTGTATTGGGAAAAAAAGAGGAAAGGGGAGTATAATGGAACAAATAGTTCACATAAAGAAGTTCAAAAGACCTATTACAATCAAAGAAAACAAGGGAGGGAGATGAGCATAATCTGAAGCTCATTTTCATCAATCTGGGTTCTAAATGGGAATAATAATCATTCAGGTCAGGATAGAAATTTATCTAACCTCAGAAAGAAGTAGGAGGAGAAAGAGGAAATAAAAGGTAAGTGGCAGGGGAAAAAAAAAGTACAGAAACACTAGGGAGAAAGGTAAAAGAAGTGGGGAAGGGATGATAGAAGATAAGGTAGTAGATGAAGTGGGTTAAAAAAAAAAAACAACTAAGGAGAGGGTATAAAGAGAGAACAAAAGGATGGAGGAGAAATACAGAGCTGGTAATCCTAACTGTAAATGTAAATTAGATGAACTTTCCCATACAATGGAAGCAAATACCAGAGTGGATTAAAAAAAAAAACAAAAAAAAAAGAATCCTACATTATGTTGTTTACAAGAAACATATTTGACACGGACAGATACTAGCAGAGTAAAGGTAAAAGGCTGGAACAGAATTTATTATATTTCAGCTGAACTAAAACAAGCAGGAATAACAATCCTGATCTCAGATAAAACAAAGGTAAAAATAGATCTTATTAAAAGACACAAGGAAGAAAAGGACATCTTGAGGAAGTGTACCAAAAAAAATGAAGTAGCAATGATACTACAAAATGTGTATGTACCAAGAACATTATTAAAGGCAAATTGTATAGTTTTGATTACATTAAATGAAAAAAGTTTTGCATAAAAAAAATCAATAGAAACAAGATTAAAAGTATAAAACTGGGAAAAAATCTTTATAGACAGTTTTTCTGATAAAGGTCTCTTTTCTAAAATATATAAAGAACTGTGTCAAATTCATAAGATTACAAGTCATTTTCCAATTAAGAAATGGTCAATGGATATGAACAGACAATTTTCAGACAACAAAATAAAAAAAAAAGTTCTAAATTACTATGATTACAGAAATGCAAATTAAAAAAAAAAAAACTACAAGGTACCACCTCACAACTCTCAGATTGGTTAAGATGACAGGAGTAAGTAGTAATAAATGTTGGAGGGATTCGGGATAACTGGGACACTAATGCATTATTGATAGACTTATAAAATGATCCAAGTATTCTGGAAAACAATTTGGAACTAGGACCAACGATCTATAAAACTGTGCATACCCTTTTCTCAGCAGTGCCATTACTGGGTCTGTATTCTAAGGAAATCTTAAAAGAAGGAAAGGACCTACATGTGCAAAAATGTTTGTAGTAGCTCTTTTTGTGATAGCAATCAACTGGAAAATGAGTAGATGTCCATCATTTAAAAAATGGCTAAAGAAGTTTTGATATATGAAGATAACAGAATATGATTGTCCTATAAAAATAAGAATAAGCTGATTATAGAAAGATCCAGAAAGATTTATATGTACAGATGCTAAGTGAAACAGGAATAACCAAACTGAGACCTGGAGTGTCTCCCACAGCATGTGAGGTCATTTCCTGATCTATCTGTTGCCATTGGACTCAGATAACCCTGGAGGAGAGAATAAGGCTGATGACTTAACTCATCTCTGCCTTACTTAATCCTAATTCACCTGCAACTCATGGTATACCTCTATCTGTCTCAGTTCTTCATTTCTTAAATAGAGACACAGTGGAGAAGGAAATAGCAAGCCACTCCATGATAGTGGCAAAAAAAAAAAATCATGGAATCATGAAGACTTAAATATAGTCAAATGACTGAACCAACATCACAACAATTTTTATTCAAGTGCTGTACAGTTTGGGGTATACACAAATTGTTTAATAAATACCTTTCATTTATTTAATTACTCACTAATGTACTCATTCATTCATTCATTCAGAATAACAAGAAGATAACAAATTTGTTGATGTTATGATGTTGTCATTTGAGAAACAAGGATCACTTTCTTTCCACAATGAGACATGAAATAAAGGCTTTGGTGGAGGCCATTACAATAATGCTTAAAAAATGAAAACAAGAATCACAGAATGAAAGGGAGAATTTTGAGAAAGTTTGGTGCTATCAGATATAAATAACATAAGTACATATGATTTTGACATAATTTCATAAAACAGAATACATAAATATGATTTGACCTTTTCCTTAGAATCCCTAATAAAACTTGCTTCTTCATGTTTTCCTGCTTGGACATTCAATTGGAACTTCTCATGAAGAAGGAGATTGTGGGTCAGCAAAAAGCAATATGAAACAGAAAGCTCTGGTCTCTAAAATTAAGAAGCCTCTTCAATATATTCCCTGAGACTTATGATTAATTATTCTGTAGAAATCTTAGTTTAGTGTATTAACACATTGGGTGAGACCATCAAATCATAAAATTTTGTAATTAGGAGGGATCTAAGAGATGGTCATATAGTTAGTTCAATGTCACATTTCAAGAAGGAATGCCTTCTACACCATCCCAGACCATCTTCCTGCCTCAATTTGAATATTTCTATTAATTTAAAAATTTCTCTTACTTCTCCATGTTGTGGAATATGAAGTCCCCCCCTTATTTTGAAGTAAAATGTTCCTTAGCTTGTCCTAATTATTCCTTCTAACATCTATCCAAAGTCTCTGAAATATTTTCTTTTCCAGTTTAGAAAGATATTCCCAGTTCCTGCATGGCACTGTTTCTAAGTACTCTACTATCATGACCCCAGTCTCTTTCATGTTCTCTAGGCTGTCATTTTCTTTCCCCATTGAATTGCAGTGATGAGTACTATGAAATGATTTCTGTAGTTGATTTGTCCATTATATCTGTATTAAAGAATCCTAAAATTTTATTCACATTATTAGCAGACATTGACATAGTTTGCTTTATGTAACTTGTCTTAAATTAAATCCCTGCTCTTTTTAACATGAACTGATGTTAAGCCAAGTCTCCCACAGATTATGATAGTATTTAATGATTTAAAAAAATCAAATGTAAGACTATTTTTATAGAACATTAGAATTAGAAGAGCTTTTAGTTTTTATCTAATCTCCCTATTAAATTCATTTTCTATATTTCAGCTCATAAGCAGACTAATATAATTTTCAATCTTAATTCTGTCATCCAGCTTATCATCTCTCACTGTCAACTTTATGCCATGCATCGATTTGATAAGCTTTTAAGTAAATAATAAAAATGATGAACAGGCTTGAGTCAAAAACAAAGTCCTTTTGGAACTCTTCTAGGAACTCTAGATTGACATGATCTATTAATCAACAGTCTTTGGATAAGTTTTTTGAACCAGTTATTAACTCATTTACTTCCTCAATTTTGTCTACATCAAGGGCATGATAAATTATGGCAAATAACTTGCTGAAATTAATGCACAGTATTCTAAATCAGATTCTTGAAATAAGCTTTTTAGTTGTGATTTTTATTTAGTGAACCCATACTGTCTCCCAATGATTATGAAATTTTTCCTAAATAATCATAAAATATTTATTGAAAAACCTTCATTTTTTTTCTGAGAATGTCAAACTTATTGCCAGTTGTAAGTGTAATACATATATTTATCTATCTGAAAATTAAGACATTTAATCTTTATTACTACCACATACCTCTTCCATCCAAGATTTCTAAAAAATGACTGATATAATTTTTAAACATTATTATTATGAGTTCTTTTACTAGTTTAGGTTTCAATTCAAATGAGCCTGTAGGTTTAAAGTTATTTTAAGCTGTCACAACTTTTTAAATTATCACATTATCTGATTGTTTCTTCCTTTCTCTACTTCCTTTTGATTACCTCTTTTATTACTTTTTGAATTTTGTAATTTATTTTTTAATATTGCATATATCTCAATCCAATGCATGAGCAACATCTCCTTACTTAATAAAATGGTCTTCACAGATATCAGAATCTTTTAACTTCATCTTTCATAATCATTTAAAAAAGCTGACTTCTAAAATGGAAAAAAAAAAGTTTCATTTTCCCTCAAAAATAGCAAAAATTATTTAGGGGACCTCAGCATCAGTGCTATAGGCAAAAAGATTTTCTCTGACAGGTTTGACAAGTTATATACATCAATACGAATGAGAAACAGTATAGATTTCAAGAAAGAGCACTGGATTTAGTGTTCAAATATATGAATTTGGAGAGCCAGGTCTGAGATTTATTCACTAATATTATAATGTTTAAGGGCCTAATTTGGTTTCCTCAACTGTAAAATGTATCATGAAGAAAATCTCCATATGTGAATTATTATTATAATTATAAGAAACATATTGAGCTGCTTAAGAAACTGAAAGTCTGTAGAGATTTATATGACTTTAAATCTTCATGTTTATTTGAATTAAAACTAAACTACTAAAACTTTTTAGGAATAAATTTTAAAAATAAACAAAAATGTTATCAATTATTTTAATAAAATATTGAATAGGAGAGGTATAAGGTGTTAGTAAAGGTCACACACATCTCAATTTCCAGATAGATAAAAATGTGTTATTACAAATACATATTTCACAGAGTCTGTGAAACCTGAACAATCCACCAACACATACCAGAAAATTGAATTGTTTTTTATTTGAATGGTTCTAAGAAGATATTTCAAGCTGAACTACCAAGCATTCAAACTATATTGCAGAAAGGAAAACTCCAATAGACTAGTAGCATTGTTTAAATGACAAATATGCATTTGCCAAAAAGACAGTTTTAGAGAGGACTCACACAAGGTAGATACTCAGATGATAATCAGAAGAAGCAATGCATGGACACTCTTAAGATTTATCTGGATGACTTTATTATAGATTGTGAAACATGAAAGAGGATCTTCCAGTATGACATGCTCACATCAAAGAAGGTACTATGTTCAATGAGCAAAGTAGTAAGGCAAAAGAAATATGACATGTACCAATTTAGAGATATCTTGCTCTCAAGTGATTATAAGGACTATTTGTGCATGAACTATGAGAGAGCTTTTCAATTTTGTATTGATCTTATCAATCAGAGCCAGACATACTAGACACTGACCATGACATCATGATGTCACTTTATCTTTCTTAGAGCATGAGGAACAGACAACAAAATGACATATTTCAGTCCACAATATTCTACCGTGTTTCCCCATAATAAGACCTATCCCGAAAATAAGCCCTCCCCTTACTGTGTAAGATTCCTCTAAAATAAGCCCTCCCCCCAAAATAAGCCCTATTGAGATTGCTACTGTAGTGAAGGTGATCCCTTGCGCTACACACTACATTATGGTTCCCTCTGTATGCACCATCCCCCTCCTCCCCTTCCTCCCTCCCCTTTCCCCCCCCCGTGAAACCCACGCCGCACTCCGAGCTGCATCCAATCAGAGCTGCAGCAGTGAGCCCGTCATCCTGTTCTTCCCCAGTGATTTGCTTGCTGGCGCCATTGAGAGCAGTGCCACGGAGGAGAGCTGAGGCAGTACAACATAAAAACTTGGTATGTAAGCAGGAATCATCCTGTTCTCACCTAAATTAATGAGATATGAGATAGAGAGAAGGCTACCATAGGGAAGAGTGTGAGATTCACAGAAACTGTCAGTGAAATAAGTAATATCTTGATAGAAAAAGCATGGGGAAAAGGTAAGGTCAAGAAAGAACAAAGCAAACCTTTCACTGCTGAGATAGAAGAAAAGTGACCAACAATGTAAAAAGCCAGATAATAGCTAAGGAAATGTTAGTTAGATAGATCAACCATCTCTCAAAGGAAACTAGCAGTGAGGAGGAGACTCCATCTCCATTGTATAATTTCCCTGACTTCCTTCCAGTCCTTTGATTTAGATCAAATTCCATCTTTTATAAGAAACTTCTCCCAAACTCCCTTAGTAATGTTACCTTCTCTTTAATATTAATTCCAAATATCCTATAGATATCTTGTTTGTATTTAGCTGTTTGCATGCTGTTTCTGCTATTAAATTGTGAGTTCTTTGAGTGAAGAGTGTAGAGTGTCAGAACTTTGGAGAAGTATACTTGAAACAAGGTGTCAACTCAGTGGAATTGATGAGATAATGGTTCTCTAGTTCACATATATCTAGTATGCTATAATGATATAATCACTCTAGTTTGATATAATGTTTAATCGCTCTAGATTGGCTTATACACAGTATATTATAATGGTGTTATTGTAATAGGGGATTTGAGGGCTGAGAGAACTGGGGATAAAGTCAGACTCAGACTGAGACTGGTTGAGACTGACAGACTGGCAGACTGCTGGAGGAGACTGGGTCAGACTATGACAGACATAGACTGTGAAGGAGACAGACTGTGAAGGGAACAATAAAGACTTTATACTCTATTTTTGTCCATCCTTGTAGTAATTATCCTACTGAGACCAAGGCCCTTCCAGAGGACCTACAGAAAGCTACAGAAAGCCTGAACATTACAGCAGAGAATGTTTTTGGCTTCATATCCCCACTATGTAATCTGGGGCCCGGTACAGAGTAGTCACTTAATAAATGCTTGTTGTTTTCTTGACTAATGTAACGACACTTTTCACAGTTTTTACATAGTCTTAATTTTTTCAGAGGAACTTAAATCTTAAGTGACTTGTCTAAGTGCCATTGTGTGGCCCTTGTTGCTACATAACAATATGTTTCAGATGCCAGAGTTACAGAAGAATTAAGGGTAAGATAAGGAAAGAAAAGTAAGTTAACTTCTTACTTATGTAAACTATGTAGTTATACAGATTCAGGGTATTAGAAGAAGATGCCTGAAGTCTGAAAACAAGTTAATAGGACATACAAAGAAGGAAAGATCTTTCTTTTTTAAAGGTCAATAGGAGGGGAAAAGGTAAATCTCTCCAGATCCATAATCAAATAATCTAGCACAAAAGAGAAATAAGGACTAAAGTTCATAAAAACATATTAAATTGATTGGAGAAAAGGCATGGGGAAGGATAGGCAAGGAGTCAAGGTCTGATGCTTTG
>NW_026262003.1:0-9992 GCF_016432865.1 Antechinus flavipes | reverse complement strand
TATAATGGTGTTATTGTAATAGGGGATTTGAGGGCTGAGAGAACTGGGGATAAAGTCAGACTCAGACTGAGACTGGTTGAGACTGACAGACTGGCAGACTGCTGGAGGAGACTGGGTCAGACTATGACAGACATAGACTGTGAAGGAGACAGACTGTGAAGGGAACAATAAAGACTTTATACTCTATTTTTGTCCATCCTTGTAGTAATTATCCTACTGAGACCAAGGCCCTTCCAGAGGACCTACAGAAAGCTACAGAAAGCCTGAACATTACAGCAGAGAATGTTTTTGGCTTCATATCCCCACTATGTAATCTGGGGCCCGGTACAGAGTAGTCACTTAATAAATGCTTGTTGTTTTCTTGACTAATGTAACGACAC
Source organism: Antechinus flavipes (assembly GCF_016432865.1). Taxonomy (NCBI): domain Eukaryota; kingdom Metazoa; phylum Chordata; class Mammalia; order Dasyuromorphia; family Dasyuridae; genus Antechinus; species Antechinus flavipes. Next base: position 9,612 of record NW_026262003.1, on the reverse strand, counting down.
TTTTCACAGTTTTTACATAGTCTTAATTTTTTCAGAGGAACTTAAATCTTAAGTGACTTGTCTAAGTGCCATTGTGTGGCCCTTGTTGCTACATAACAATATGTTTCAGATGCCAGAGTTACAGAAGAATTAAGGGTAAGATAAGGAAAGAAAAGTAAGTTAACTTCTTACTTATGTAAACTATGTAGTTATACAGATTCAGGGTATTAGAAGAAGATGCCTGAAGTCTGAAAACAAGTTAATAGGACATACAAAGAAGGAAAGATCTTTCTTTTTTAAAGGTCAATAGGAGGGGAAAAGGTAAATCTCTCCAGATCCATAATCAAATAATCTAGCACAAAAGAGAAATAAGGACTAAAGTTCATAAAAACATATTAAATTGATTGGAGAAAAGGCATGGGGAAGGATAGGCAAGGAGTCAAGGTCTGATGCTTTGTAGCTGCACATCTAGCAATATGGGCAGCTGTGACAGGAAGCCAGCTAGCAGAGAGGGATCGGAGGTGAAGGGTGGTCGTGATAGCAATGCAGCTGTGACAAGATGCCAGCCAGCAGTCTCTCTTTTGGTTTCCCTTTCCACTCCCCTGCCCCCACCCTCCAAAATCGTCATTTCCTATACAACACATCAGGACTTGCACAAAGACTGGGCGGGGGCCATTCTTTCTCCAAGCATATATATTAATAGAGTATGGTCCAATTACTATTTAGCCTCACGTGCTTGGGACCTCAGTGCATCAACTCGAGCCTCAGCCCATTACATCTCCCGCTTTCTTTTGTTTTAGAACACAGGTGGTCATGCCATTCCTGACTCCTCAGGGAGGTCAGAGCCCCCAAGAGGAGGTGATCACACCCTCCCTGACTTCTCAGGAAGGGAGATGAAAAGCACCAAGGGGAAGTGGGGGTTGCTAGCAGGTTTCTGGGCTGAAGGGTCTTATTAGAAACAGGTATGCACAAACCCATCAGCATGGGAGGTATTACACAAACACATGGCAATAACGCAGAGGCTATTAGTGATGACCCTCCCCAGAGTCAGTGCAGGCTCGAAGTGATATAACAAACATGAATTGTACACACAAGTAACGGTATAACAAACAATATAAATCAACGTGGTGTTGTAAAAGATTGCCAGAAGTCCTAGGAGGAGAGTATGTAAACAGCAGCCAAGAGATAGTCCAAAACAAATCTATTGTCCATTGCTTCACATATAGGGAATCCAATGATTCCCCCCAAGTTGTTGAAGTCCTGCAAAAGTCTTTTTATATGTTAGGGAATCCAATGATTCCAGCAGATTTTGAAGTCCTGTAACAGTCTTATCATTTCTCAGAAAATCCAATGATTCCTGAGGGCTTTCAAGTCCTACAACAATCTTATCATGTCTCAGAGAATCCAATGATTCCTGAGGGTTTTCAAGTCCTCAGTGCATCAACTCAAGCCTTAGCCCATTACACAGAAGTAGACTGGGAAGAGCTTTCAGTGCCAATCAGAAGGGTTGGCCAAATCACTTAGCCTCTATGCCTCAGTTTCTCCACTTGTTAAGGAAGAAGGCCTTAAGGTCTCTTCTATTTCTAAATCTTTGTTTCCTATGATCTTAAGAATATCACTTGCTATTTTAGGGCTTCTGTTTCCTCAACTATCAAATAAGGAAGCTGGATCCTATAATCGCTTAGGTTTTTCCCCAGTTATGACACCTTGTAATTTTGTGTATTTATTGTGAAGAATGGGACAAAGTTTAAACTTGCATTGTTATGGTAACCAAACTCAACAAACAGAATAAAAGTAATTTGTGTTTTCCTTGTGGGTGGCTACCATCACTCTAATGGATCAGTCAGTGATAGGAAAATGTCTTCAAATATCTTCAAAATATCTTCAAGGGCTAGCCTAGAATCACTGCAGTTCTTCCATGTACACATCAGGGAATAAGACAAAAATATATCATATATGTATCAGATAAGACTGGGCCCTGTGTTCTAGACTACTCAGAGAGGAATTCTTCCCAGAGCAATAAGAAACTCCAATGGGCTTCCATGGATTGGGCATTTAAGCTGTATTTCAACTAGTAATCCCTTCTATGACACCCCTGATATGTGGTCAGTCTCTTAGCCCAGCACACAACCCCATAAAAAATGCTGCCTCTAGAGTCAGTAACTGGCTTCAAATTTGGGCTCTGCCATTTGCTTCCTATGTGGTCTTGGACAAGTCACTTAACTTTAATGCCCACCCCCAAAAAACCCAACAGCAAAGCATAGTTCAAACTCTCCTACAACTTTTCTTCCCTTTCCTTCCCTGCCCTTCCTCCCTCTCAATTTTCTTTCTTTCCCCTCATCACTTTTCCTATTTCCTTCTCTCTCTTTTCTCTTCCCCCTCTCCATCCCTTCTTTCTCTTATCTTCTGCTCTCTTTTATTCTCTTTATCTCCTTTTTTCTCTATCTTTCTGTCTCTCTGTCTCTGTCTCTGTCTCTCCCACACACAATCCCTCTCCCCTCACACAGCTAACGACCATGGTCCCAACCTGGATAATTTCTTCCCCAGACTATTACACTATCCTCTTATTTGATTACCCTTTCCAATCTATTCTCCCCACAACTACATGATATCTAACTGAGTCATTCCTAAGCGCAAGAAGTTCCAGCAGTTCTGTATTGTGTCTAGAATGCAACATAAACTCTTCTGTCACTGAAAGCTCTTCCCAGTCTGACTTTGGTCTACCTTCTCAGGCTCTATCATATCCAGATTAAACTTATACCTGCTCATCTGATGTGATGGCTCCCATGGTCAATGGCAGGGGTCCTCAAACTACGGCTACCGGCCAGATGCAGCAGCTGATGACGTTTATCCCCCTCACCCAGGGCTATGAAGTTTCTTTATTTAAAGGCCCACAAAACAAAATTTTTGTTTTTACTATAATCTGGCCCTCCAACAGTCTGAGGGACAGTGAACTGGCCCCCTATTTAAAAAGTTTCAGGACCTCTGGGACTCTATAGCCTTTCAGCTTCACAACTTAATTTTCTATATTTTAAGAGATCCCTTAGTTCTGACATCCAATGTTCTAAGGTCTTCCTTTTTATTATGAATTTTAAAATATGAACATTCACATTTATACATTTAGAGAACATTGTATATGAAACTTTGGCTCTCTGTTACATTACACATAGTTTGTTTTAATCATATATTAAATTTCTCACAATAATACCAATATTGATCCATTTTGTTTGTATAGCCCCTGTTTTCCTCTGCACATTTTGTATTGACTCTTTTTTCTTCTCTTTTTTTTTTTGCAGCATTATCCCTAACTTTCCCCATTCTCCTCCATAAATCTTGCCCCCTCAAAAAAAAAATCCTCCCTAAATAACAAATGAAGATGCTCAAACAAAACAAATCTGCCTACTAGAAATGTCTGGAAATATTTACTTCACTCCACACCTGGACTAGAGGACATTTCTAGTAGGCAGTTGTTCCTTCCAATAAATGGGAAGCAGGATTTGTTTTCAATCCTCTGGAATTATGTGTGGTTAGTATTTCATAGTTGTTCTCCTTTACAATGCTATAATCATTATGTAGATTGTTTTCCTGGGTCTGCTAATTTCATTTCTATCATTTCATACAAGTATTCCCAAGTATTCCATTTTCATAATTTCTCAGGAGTAATAATATCTCATTACATTTATATACCGTAATCAGTAAGTTAGCAAGCATTTATTTAGTACCTACTACATGCCAGATGCTGAGCTAAGTATTGGGAATACAAAAAAAGGCAAAAGGCAGCCCCGTCTCTTAAAGATCTCATAGTCAAATGGGGAGACCTCATGTAATCATTAGGATTATATATATATATATATATATATATATATATATATATATATATATATATATATAGAATAAATTGGAGATAACAACAGAGAGAAGACATTAGGGTTAAGAAGGGGGAGGAAAGGCTTCTTGCAGAAATGGGAAGGAAGTCAGTAAAGCCAGGAAATAAAGATGGAGAGAGAGAGAATTCCATGGGGAACTTTCCAATGAAAATGGCAGATTTGGGAAATGAGACCCTTACCAAGAACAGCAAGGGGGGCAATGTTACCAGATAGCAGTAAAAGGGGGAAGGGGCAGAAAAGTGGCTGATGTTCATTCTTCATTTTCCAAGAGTATCACAAGAGTTGACTGGAAAGGCAAGAAAATTCTGAAGGGCTTGAAAAACCCAAGTGTGGAATTTATATTTGATGCTGGAGGTGAAAAGGAGTTGGCTGAAGGGGCAGGGGTGGGGGTGATGAGTTCGACTTGCACTTCAGGAAGCTCAGTTTCTAGATGAGTAGAGGATGTATTGGGACAGGGTGAGATTTGTTCAGTGATGGCCCTGTTGATGGACACCCCTTTAGCTCCCATCTCTTTGCTATAACAAAGAGAGTTCTTTTAAATATTCCTCCACATAAAAGTTCTTTCCTTTTTCCTTTGATCTCTTTAGGGGACCCTTTAGTTCTAATGTTTTGATCTTCTATGATCCAAGCAGCTATCCAACATTCTGTACTTTTAAGTGAGCATCAAATTCCCTGAAGGCCCCCCCTCTGGGAAGGAAATTATTGGATTGTTGGCAGGATCCCTGATCATTATGAGCTAATTTGGGATACTCAATAGATCAGATGCTGACATAAGTCAGCATAATACAGCAAAGTATTATAAAATACATAATACGGCAAAGTAATCCCTAGACTAAATGTCACTGAAACTTTGACAATCTGAGCTCAGATAAACTTGCCAGGCCTGAAACAGTCCAACCTTGCCAAAGTCAACAAGCCACGGACAGTTGGTGGAAGAGTCTGGGAGCAGTGTATCCATTCTGCTTCCTTGCACATTCCTAGTTTCTGGGCAAGATGCCCCCAAGTTCAGTCATCCAAACAATCTGTCTCCTTTCTTTCAATTACACAGAAGTTTCCACTCCTTCTTTTCCTGGACACTTTTTCCCCCTTTTTGGAATAATACTTATGAGTGAGCCTGAAACGTGAGGAACTATTGTGTGTTTTGTGGCATGGAAAAGCCCTGAGTTTGATCCCTAACTTCCATTACCTCCCTCTGAGGCTTTGAGTGGAAGCTCTTTGGATCTCAGTTTCCTACTCTGTAAAATAAGAAGCAACAGAATGAGATGATCTCTGAAATCCCTTCCAGGTCTGATACTTCCAGGATTCAATATAGTAGCAGGAAATTCAGACCTAGCTATAATGATCTCCAACTTACTTATCTGTGTAGAATATATATTTTGTGTATATATTTGTTTGGAGGCTAACTCCTATTAAATTTTGAAAGTAAGGCTGAATTTTGTGTTTTGGTTTGCTTTCTTGTCTTTCTATTCACAGCCCTTAGTATAGTGCTTGGCACCCAGTAGGCCCTTAATAAATGTTGATTTGACCTGACATTATTACTTCATTCCACTTGCCACAGAAGTCTGATCATAACAAAACTTTTTATTTAGTCATCTTTAAGCGGGATAACTTGGACTCTTACTGACTTCTGGACTCCTGTTACCAAATTCATTCCCATTCAGGGTGGGGAGAGATCGCCCCCTGCTATCAATATTTATCAAGTTTTCTCTCCAAATTTCTCCAGGGAGAATAATGGATGTGCACAGGTCTGTGAATGTGTGAGGGCAGAGATGCCGAGATAAAAACTTATTTTTCCTGTCTCTCCATCTAGGGCTATCTCCGTGTAAAGCTGACTTATCTGTTTTTAAAAGCCAGGCCTGATCACAGGATCATAGGTTTTTAAGTTGGAAGGAATTATAAAGGTCAACAAATCCAACCCTCTCATATGACAAATGAAGAAACTGAGTCAAATGACTTGCTCAGACTCACAAAACTAGTATGTGTCAAAGACACTTTGGGCAGCTAAGTGGGGCATTGGATAGAGTGCTGGGTTGGGAGTCAAGAAACCTGTAGTTACCTGGATAAACTCTATTTGCCTCAGTTTCCTCCTCTATAAAATGATCTGGAGAAAGAAATGGCACACCACCCTAGTATTTTTGCTAAGAAATTCCTAATAGAGGCTGGACATGACTGAAAAAAATGGAACAACAATAACCAAAAAAATGTGAAAATTCAAATTTGCAGAGAACAAGAAGTTTAGAATAGTGGTCCTCAAATTTTTTAGTCTCAAGACCCCTTTAATCTTTTTTTTTTAATTTTTTATTTAATAATTACTTTATATTGACACTCGTTTCTGTTCCGATTTTTTTTCCCCTCCCTCCCTCCACCCCCTCCCCTAGATGGCAAGCAGTCCTTTATATGTTGGATATGTTGCAGTATATCCTAGATACAATATATGTTTGCAGAACCGAACAGTTCTCTTGTTGCATAGGGAGAATTGGATTCAGAAGGTATAAATAACCCGGGAAGAAAAACAAAAATGCAGATAGTTCACATTCGTTTCCCAGTGTTCTTTCTTTGGGTGTAGCTGCTTTTGTCCGTCATTTATCAATTGAAACTCAGGTCTCTTTGTCAAAGAAATCCACTTCCATCAAAATATGTCCTCATACAATATCATTGTCGAAGTGTATAATGATCTCCTGGTTCTGCTCATGTCACTTAGCATCAGTTCATGTAAGTCTCGCCAGTCCTCTCTGTATTCATCCTGCTGAAGACCCCTTTAATCTTAAAAATTACTGAGGATCTCCCCTTCCCCAACAGCTATTGTTTATGTGAGTTACAGCTACTGATACTGTATTAGAAATTAAAATGTCTTAGTATTCTTATGAAAATATTTTTGACCATTCAATAACTGATATTATATTTAATAATTATTTAGAAACATTAAAAACTATTTAATGTTTTTGTTTTTATTATTTTGATCCTCTTAAGGGGTATCAGTGATCCCCCCGGGATGTTACCAGATCATGATTGTTTAGAGGGATACATAAATATTAGGTCACCATATCTAGATCCCAAAATGTCTCAAAGGGCTAGAATGATGAGCTGAAGGGGGTTGATGAAGGTTGGAGATAAGATGAGGGTTTGGATTCCTCTGAAAAGTAAACACACTTGAATTGCTAGACCAGCAACCTGCTTCCCAGAAAGCCTATATCCTATAAATAATTTATCATTAAGAACCAAGCAAAATCCAAGTTCCTTGTTTCTCTCTATGACAATCTATTATCACTATTCCTCCCAGCTTGGAGAGACAAATGGGTCATCTTTTTTTCACAAAAGAGCACCCCACTTGGGATTCCCTCTCTCTCTAAATAAGAAGTGGGATACTCAAACTCTCAAACTTGAAATTATTTGTGTAAGATATATATCGCCCACAAGACATTGTGTAAAATTGCATAAGTTGTCTAGAGCGGGGTTGTATAAAAATTTCTTGTGTGAAAAGGGATCATGAGTGGAAACAGCCCCGCTCTAGACAACTTATGCAATTTGAGAGTTTTGTATATGTGCACACATAGGATAGTATATTACATACATGTATGTACAATGCAAGTATGTATGTACACATGTAATTTGTGTGTATATGTACACACAATGTAATTGACAGTATATGTATATGGGTACATATGTGATTATATATACAACTGTACCTACGTGTGTGAATATGTATATATCTACAGGAAACCAAACTGGAAATCAGGAACATATTTAGGAGCCAGCTTCCTCTACATGTCTGCAGCTTCCAAAAACTGTTTTTCCCTCATTCCATGTGTCTGGAAAGAGCCTGGTATTATATGTGTCCCCTCTTGAAGAAGGGGAAAAAAAGTTTCTTCTCTCCAAAAGTTCTTGTACCAACTCTGCCCAACCCACAAGTACACAAGCCTTCATCAAGTCAGTCCCACCTAAGCAAATGGCATATAAAAAAATCTTCATGCACAAGTGAAAACTGGGTTACCCTTCTAATGAATGCAACTCTAGAGGCTAAGTAGTATTGCCCAGGAAATCCTCTCTCATCTACCTAAAAGACTCAGGAATAACACTGTTTAGGAACTTCCTTGTCAGACTACATGGTTTGCCATATGCTTCTCCCAAAACTCTCAATATTCCATTGTTGTCCTGGCCGCTAATGTCTCTTGTGCTAGCAATGGAAGGAAGAAAGGAAGGAAGGAAGGAATGAAAGAAGGAAAGAAGGAAGGAAGGAAGGAAAAAAAGTAGGAAAGAAGCAAACAAGGAAGAAAAGAAAAAAGAGGGAAGAAAGGAAATTAGGAAGAAAGGAAGCAAACAAGAAAGAAGGAAAAAAGAAAGAGGGAAGGAAAAAAAGAAGGAAGGAAGGAAGAGGAGAGGGAGGGAGGAAGAAAGAAAAGAAGGAGGAAGGAAGGAAGGAAGGAAGGAAAGAAGCAAACAAGGAGGGAAGGAAAAAAGCAAGGAAAAGGAACAAAGGAAGGGAGGAAGAAGAGAGGGAGGGGGAAAAAAGGAAGAAAGTGGGCATGCAGGGAGGAAGAAAAGGAAGCAAACATTTATTAAGTGCCCATTAGAAGTCAGGTACTATCCCTGGGAGGTACATGTTCTTATTTTCCCCATTTTATAACTGAGGCAGAGGATAATGACTTATCACACAGCTAACATGTTTGAGGCTAGATTTGCATTCAGATCTTCTTGAGCTTATTCTATCTTTTGCACCATTTAGTTCCCTCCATCAGAGAAGTGAATTATGAGCTTAGTATGAATGAACTGCTTGATATGACAGCTTAAAAATATGAATGGAAATATAGTATCCAGGACAAGGGAATTAACAATCCCATTACATGCTTCTCAGACCATGATTAATATTCAGACCAGAATATTGTGTTCGGCTCCGGGGATATGTTTGAAGGACATTGCAGGCTAAACAACAAGGTCACTGGAAACCAGGTTGTATGAGGACTGACTGCAGGAACTAGGATTAGCTAGCTTAGAAGAAAGAAGATTTAGGGAAGACATCTGTAAAAGACTCAGAAATAACACTGTCCAGGAAATTCCTTGTCAGATTACACGGTTGAGCCCGCCATATGGTTCTCCCAAAACTCTCAATTTGTGTTTGTATTGCTTGACGCAGAGGCCAGAAATAGGAGCAACAAGTGAAAAGCTTCTTTGAGAGAGATTTCAGTTTGATAAAAGAGAAACGTTCCAAGCAATCTGAGCTGCCCAACAGTGGAATGGCTTCAATCCCTGGAAGGCTTCCAGCTCAGGTTGGGATAACTACACATTAGGGATGTTGTAGAAGGGATTCTTGTTTGGTTACAAGTCAGATAAGAACTTCTGAGAACTCTTCTGGTTCTGAGATTGGGTCAGATTCTAGCTTTAGGAACTTCAGTTTTGCCTGAGGAAGGTCCTATTATCAAATCAAACATTTACTGAGCACTCAACCATGTACAAATAGCTATGTACAAGACACTATCCTTGGGTCTCTTTATCCAGAGCTTAGGTAAGGAGAGAGGGCTATACATTGCCTCACTTTTCCCATTACCCTTCACTCAAAGAGACAGTGTGGTACATGTTCCGATTGTGGCCAAACTCAGAGCTCTTTCCTTTTCTAACTATATGACTTTAGGCAAGTCGCTCTACTCAGGATAATAATCCTGCTACTACGTATCATTCAGCTGTAGTTGGGGCCAAATGAGACTATGTATGTGAAAGCTTTGTAGGCTGTCAGATGTGGACAGCTGGGAAC
>NW_026262002.1:0-9994 GCF_016432865.1 Antechinus flavipes | reverse complement strand
CCTTGGGTCTCTTTATCCAGAGCTTAGGTAAGGAGAGAGGGCTATACATTGCCTCACTTTTCCCATTACCCTTCACTCAAAGAGACAGTGTGGTACATGTTCCGATTGTGGCCAAACTCAGAGCTCTTTCCTTTTCTAACTATATGACTTTAGGCAAGTCGCTCTACTCAGGATAATAATCCTGCTACTACGTATCATTCAGCTGTAGTTGGGGCCAAATGAGACTATGTATGTGAAAGCTTTGTAGGCTGTCAGATGTGGACAGCTGGGAACAGACTTTGGGAGTAGTTTGTTCTTTTCCTTTTTCTAAAATGCAACTCTTTAAGTAATTTATTTCCTCTTCTATTAATCTGGGCAATCTATATTTTTGTAGATATTTCACTTTGATTACCTATTTATTGACATATAGTTGGACAAAATAAATCCTAATTATTGTTCTCATTTCTTCTTCATTGCTGGAAAGTTCTCCCTTTTCATTTTGAGATTAACAATTTAATTTCAGTAGTCAAAATTATTTGATACTGGTTAGGAAATAAAATAGTTGATTAGTGGAATAGGTAAGGTCCACAGGATAAAATAATTGGTGACTATAATAATCTAGTCTTTGACAACCCAAAGAACCCAGATTTGGGGATAAAAACTGACTATCCAACAAAGACTGCTGTGAAAATTGCAAACCTGTATAGCAGAAACTAGGCATTGACCTTCACCTAACACCATATACCAAAATAAGGTCAAAATGGGTTCATAGGTTCATGATTTAGATATAAGAGTGATATTATAAGCAAATTAGCAGAACATAGAATATTTACCTCTCATATCTGTGGAGAAGGAAATATTAAGTATCTGAGGTTGGATTTGAATTCATGTCCTCCTGACTTTGGAGCTAGTGCTCTATCCACTGCACTACCTAACTGCCCAGTCTTTATGACTTCTTTGGGATACAGACCAAACAGGGGAACTGTTGGGTCAAAGGATGCACAGTTTTATAGCCATAGTTCCAGACTATTCTCCAGAATATTTGGATCATTTCATAACTCCACCAGCAATGCATTAGTGTCCAAGTTTTCCCTTATCCCCTCAGACATTTATCATTAACTTTTCCAGTCCTATTAGCCAATCTGAGCAGTCTGAAATGGTATCTCAGATAAATTTTAATTTACATTTCTCTAATCAATAGTGATTTACAGCATTTTTTCAAATGACTATAGATGGCTTAAATTTTGCCATCTGAAAACTGTCTGTCCATATCAACTGACCATTTATCAATTGAAGAATGACTTGTATTCTTATAAATTTGACACAGTTTTTTACATATTTTAGAAATGAGATCTTTCGCAGAAATACTGGTTATAAAATTCTTTCCCAGCTTTGTAATTCTCTTTTAATCTTGTTTCTGTTGGTTTTGTTTGCGCAAAAAAAAATAATTTAATGTAATCAAAGTTATTCATATGCCTTTTATACTGTTCTCTGGTTCTTCTTTGGTTATAAAAGCCTCCCCTTTCCAAATATCTGATAAGTAAATAATCCTTTGTTACCCTAATTTGTTTATGGTATTCATTTATATGTTCAAATCATATAACCATTTTGACCTTATTTGGTAACGGATGTGATATATAGCATTATGCCAAGTTTCTGACTATTTTTCAGTTTTCCCAGCAACTTTTGTCAAATAATGAGTTCTTATTCCAGAAGCTGGACTTTGGGGGTTTATCAAATATTAGATTGCTATAGGCCTTGATTATTGTGTTGTGTGTTACTGATCTAATCCACTGATCCATCACCTTTTTCTTAGCCAGTTCCAAATGGTTTTGAGAATTCCTGCTTTATAACATAGTTTTAGCTTTGGTACACCTCAATCACGATGCTTTGTAATTTTTTTTCCCATTAATTCACTTGATATTATTGAAGTTTTTTTTTTTCTTCTAGATAAATGTTGTTATTATTTTTCTACTTCTAAAAAATAATGTTTTGGCAGTTTCATTGGTATGGCACTAAACAAATAGATCAATTTAGGCAGAATTGTCATTTTCATTATATTAGCTTACCCTACCCATGAACAAATGATCCTTTTCCCAGTTATTTAGATCTGACTTTATTTGTGAGTGAAGTGTTTTGTAATTGTGTTCATATAGTTTTTGGGTTTGTCTTGGCAGATAAGTTCTCAACTATTTTATTTTATCTAAAGACATTTTAAATGGAATTTCTCATTCTATGTTTTGCTGATGAGCTCAGTCAGTAATATATGGAAATGCTGATTATTTTTGTGGGTTTATTTTGTACCTGAAACTTTAGTAAAGCAATTAATTGCTTCCAATAGGTTTTTGTATACATTTATAGAATTCTCTAAGTATATCATCAGATCATTTGCAGAGTGATAGTTTTATTCCCTCATTTCCTATTCCAATTCATTTAATTACTTTTTTATTGCTAAGACCAATATTTGTAGCACAATGTTGAATAATAGTGGTAATAATTGGCATTAATGTTTCATACCTCATATTATTTGCAATGCATTCAGGTTTTCTCCATTACAAATGATGCTTGTTGTTAGTTTAGACAGCTACTGCTTATTATTTTAAGGAAAACTTCCTTTATCCCTATGCTGTCTATTACTCTTAATAGGAATGCTGTATTTTGTCAAAAGATTTTTATACATCTATTGAGATTACCATATCATGTCTGTTGGCAAGCTCTTGATATAGTTGATTAATGTAATATTTTCCTGATATTGAACCTGCCATGCATTCCTTGTATAAATCCCAGTTGGTCATAGGTCATCTTACTGATAAATTGCTGCAATCTCTGCTAATATTTCATTAAAATTTTTGCATCAATATTCAGTGGGGAGAATGGTTTGTAATTTTCTTCCTTTGTTTTGGCTTTTCTTGATTTAGAAATCTGTACCATATTTGTGTCACAGAATAAATTTGGCAGGACTCTTTACCTTTTTTTTTCAAATAATTTACATAGTATTGGAATTAATTGCTCTTTAAATGTTTGGTAGAATTCATTTATGAATCCATCTGACCCTGGAGATTTTTTCTTAGAGAATTGCTTGTTCATTTTTTTTTCCTAAAATGGGACTATTTAAATAATTTATACCCTCTATTGTTAATCTGGGAAATTTATATTTTTGTAAACATTCATCCATTTTTATTAGTTTTAGACATGGTGCCATAAAGTTGGACAAAATAGTTCCTATTTCTTGTTTAATTTTTTTTTCATCATTTGTGATAAGTTCATCTTTTCATTTTTGATTTATTTTCCTTTTTCTAATTCAATTAACCAAAGGTTTATCTATTTTTTTAATAAAACCAATTCAGTTTTATTTATTAGTTCAATAATTTTCTTACTTTCAATTTGATAAATCTCTCCTTTTGTGTTTTACAATTTCTAACTGGGTATTCATTTGGGGGTTTTTAATTTGTTCTTTTTTTAGGTTTTTTAGTTGCATGCCCAATTCATTGATATCCTCTTTCTCTATTTCATTCATATCACTATTTAGAGATATAACATTTCCCCTAAGAATTGCTTTGACTGACGACCATATGTTTTGGTATGTTTTATTTCCTAATACAGGGTCAGTTTTTGTGCAGGTACCATGTATAGCTGAGAAAAAGGTGTACTTCTTACTGTCTCTATTAATTTTTACCAGAGTCTAACATATCTAGGTTTTTTTAGGATTCTATTAACCTCCTTAATTTCTTTCCTCTTTATTATGTGATTAGATTTGTCTGATTCTGTGAGGGAAATGTTGAGGTCCCCCATTGGTGAGATTAGGGTTCCTGGTGGTCAGGGTGTTAAATGATGAGTTTAGTGGCTGGTTTAGGGTTCAGTGAACCAAACGAAGGGGTTTGGTTCCCCTAAATCCCCTTAGGATACTGCACAAGGTAGGGAGTTGTGGGAACCCCCTTATGGCAGAGGTCTTTCATAAGGGAATTTATGAACTTGAAAAGCTAGATCAGTAAAAAGAAGTTTATTATTGGCATTGGGAAGTCAGCCTTTGATATGCACTGATAGAAAGGCTGAATTCCTTAGTGGCAAGGTATAGTTTCTAGTAGAGAAATCCCAACAGAGAGGTATAAAGTCTGGTTAAGGAAATAGGTGAGGATAAAGAGAGGGTAACAGTGAAAAAGAATATCATTTCAATGGTCAGAGGTTTGCTATTATGCATGGCATGGAATATTATGTCCTCTGCAAGGATTGGGTTTAAAATTGGCTCTTTTTATAATAGAAACCTTGGTTAGAAGCTGGAGTTTGCTCTTGACGGGAGCTGGATGGGCTTGAGCTAGAACTGAATAGAATTGAATGAGTCTTTCTTTAATTCAATAGGGTTGGAATTCTCCAGCTCCGGACTCAACCAGTCTCATTTAGATATCCCTCGTTATTTTGGTTCCCTGGGTAAGTCTCACAGAGGCAGGGTTCAAGGAGAATCTCTCCCTCAAGGAGCTTTAGAATTTTGGGGCTCCCCTCGTCACCATTAGTATAGTTTTTCTCTCTATTTCTTTTTATAACTAGCTTAATATCTTCTTTAGGAAGTTGTGTGCTTTGTAGTGGCCAGAAACTGAAAACTGAGGGGATGCCCATCAATTGGAGAATGGCTGAATAAATTGTGGTATATAAATATTATGGAATATTATTGTTCGGTAAGAAATGACCAGCAGGAGGATTTCAGAAAGCCTGGAGAGACTTACATGAACTGATGCTGAGTGAAATGAGCAGGACCAGGAGATCATTATATATTTCAATAACATTACTATATGATGATCAATTCTGATGGACGTGGCCATCTTCAGCAATGAGATGAACCCAATCAGTTCCAATAGAGCAGTAATGAACTGAACCAGCTACACCCAGCGAAAGAACTCTGGGAGATGACTAAGAACCATTACATTGAATTCCCAATCTCTATATTTTTGTCTGCCTGCATTTTTTATTTCCTTCACAGGCTAATTGTACAATATTTCAGAATCCAATTCTTTTTATACAGCAAAATAATGGTTTGGTCATGTATACTTATTGTGTAGCTAATTTATATTTTAATATATTTAACATCTACTAGTCATCCTGCCATCGGGGGAAGGGGGGGGGGAAGGAGAGGGAAAATTGGAACAAGAGGTTTGGCAATTGTCAATGCTGTAAAGCTATCCATACATATAACCTCTAAATAAAAGGCTATTAAATTTAAAAAAAAAAAAGGAATTTGTGTGCTCTACTATTTTGTGCATGTACATTTAATATCATTAATATATCATTGTTTACAATACCCTTTGTAAAGGTGTACTTTCCTTTCATCTCTTTTTCAATAAGATTTATTTTTACTTTTGCTTTATCTGAGATAAGAATTGTTATGCCTATTTATACACTGTGTGTGTGTATTCTTCCTTCCATTTTTCCTGTTCTAGTTTTTAGTTGTGATTTTCTTCAGTTAGTTTTTATATCCTTTTGCATTGGTTAATTCTACTTTGTAAGTACTTGTTTTATTCAGACAATTTCTTTCCTTCCTTTTCCAAGCTGTTGACTCATGCGTTCTCTCATTCCTTTTTTTATTTTTCTTCTTTCTCTCTTATTTGGCATTTAAAGTCTTTTTTGAGCACTTCCAAGAAGTCACTTTGGGCTTGAGACCAACTTATATCATTCTTTGAGTGTTAGCTTTCTATTTTCAAAGTTCTTTTTTGTTTTGTACTCATTTTCTTTACTTTTTCTTTGTTTTCTTTTTTCTTTCTTTCTTTTTTTTTTCCTTTTGTGGTTATTCTCTGCTCCTGGGGTAAAGGAGGTGCTGTCCCAAGCTTCCTATGCATCTCTGAGCCTTGCCTTTGAGCACAGCGTTTCCTTGTGTTTGCAGGTTTAGCTTTGCCTATTCTTTTCAGGAAACAGCTTGGTTTCCCAGAGTTTGCCTCTGAGTTGGGACTGGAAGCTGCCTTCCCCTCTCCCCCCACCCAATCTTGTCCTGTACTGACTCAGGGCTGAGGGTCTCAGTTGCTGATTTACTGTCATTAAGACCCTCTCACCAGCTTTCCCAGAGTGTGTTTGAGCTAGGCTGAACACCCTTTTCAACCCAGTGGGACCAACCTTTTTTTTTTTTTTTTTTTTTTTTTTTTTTGCAATTTCATATATAGTCATTTTTATTATGCAATATTATGAAAATGCTTGTTCTATTCTATTTATATTTTTCTTTTTTATTATAGCTTTTAATTTACAAGATATATGCATGGGTAATTTTTTAGCATTGACTCTTTTTTTTAAATTTTTATTTAATAATTACTTTATATTGACACTCGTTTCTGTTCCGATTTTTTTTTCCCTCCCTCCCTCCACCCCCCTCCCCTAGATGGCAAGCAGTCCTTTATATGTTGGATATGTTGCAGTATATCCTAGATACAATATACGTTTGCAGAACCGAACAGTTCTCTTGTTGCATAGGGAGAATTGGATTCAGAAGGTATAAATAACCCGGGAAGAAAAACAAAACTGCAGATAGTTCACATTCGTTTCCCAGTGTTCTTTCTTTGGGTGTAGCTGCTTTTGTCCGTCATTTATCAATTGAAACTCAGGTCTCTTTGTCAAAGAAATCCACTTCCATCAAAATATGTCCTCATATAATATCGTTGTCGAAGTGTATAATGACCTCCTGGTTCTGCTCATTTCACTTAGCATCAGTTCATGTAAGTCTCGCCAGTCCTCTCTGTATTCATCCTGCTGGTCATTTCTTACAGAACAATAATATTCCATAACATTCATATACCACAATTTACCCAGCCATTCTCCAATTGATGGGCATCCATTCATTTTCCAGTTTCTAGCCACTACAAACAGGGCTGCCACAAACATTTTGGCACATACAGGTCCCTTTCCCTTCTTTAGTATTTCTTTGGGATATAAGCCCAATAGAAACACTGCTGGATCAAAGGGTATGCACAATTTGATAATTTTTTGGGCATAATTCCAGATTGCTCTCTAGAATGGTTGGATTCGTTCACAGCTCCACCAACAATGCATTAGTGGGACCGACCTTTGTTAACATTTTTTCCAGTCTATCTTTAAATGAAGAGCGAGTTCAGTCTATCAGACTCAGTTCAGAGGGTTGGTTTCATTTGGTTTTCAATCAAAACTGGTAGAGCTTGAGCAGATTCCTGCTTTACTCTGCCATCTTGGCTCCATCCCAGAAGTTCCCTTGGTATTCTTTAACCTGTCTCACCTCCAACAATCCTTCCCTTATCCCTTTTCCCCACTTATTTCCTCCCTCTTTATCCCATTCCTGTTATCATTCCAGAATTGCCAGTCCTCCTCCCCCATCTAGTTCCTCTGTGTCAGTTCTATCACGTATATCTTATTAACATAATACAATTAATATTTTTATCTTTTCCTATGTGTTTTTTCTTTTTTGGAATCATATAATATGTAACTGTATACCAGTATTTCTTTTGAACTATCCAATTACTGATAACTATATATATACATATATATATAACATATAAAATATAGTTTTTTGTTTTATTATTATTGAATCCTTTAACATTAATCTTTTGTATTAACCTCATTTTTCTCTTGGATCTTATATGAAAACTTTCAAGTAAGTTCAGGTCTTTTTGCAAAAAAACCTTGAAAGTCTGGATATTCATTTAATATCTATTTTCCTTTCTATTCAAAACTATACTTATCTCTGTTACGCATTACATTTTTGGCCCCAACACTAGTTCTTCTGCCCTTTGATACGTAAGAGTTTCAAGACCTGCTGTCTTTTAATGTAGCTACTGATAGGCCTTGTGTGCTTCTTATTGTGGCTCAGCCATAATAGAATAGTTTTTTTGTTTTTTGTTTTTGTTTTTGTTTTTGTTTTTTTCTTGTTGCTTATATTTTCTGCTTCATCTAGGGGCTTCAAAATTTTGTTATGATATTCCTGTGGGTTTTAATGATAAGATCTCTTTCAGGATGATCAGTATATATTTTTTACATTTCTTGTTTCCCCTTGGGTGAAGTTTTTTTTTTCCTTGTTTGCAAGGAAAAAAAGATCTTGATATTTTCTGAGCTACTTTTCCATGTTCCCAAAATTCTTCCATAAAAAGCTTTTGACAAAACATAACTCACATTCTTATTTAAAACACTAATGAATATAGGATTCAAGGGAGCATTTCTTAAAATGATAAGCCAAAATCATCAACAAATATTTTTGTAATGGAAATAAGTTAAAAGTCTTCCCTATAAAACCAGGAATGAAACCGGATGCTCATTGTTATCATTACTATTAGATAGAGAAATTAAAATATTAGTTATAGCAATAAGAAAAGAAAAATAAATTAAAGGAACTAGAATAGACAATGAGAAAAAACTATCACTCATAATGACATGATAGTATACTTGGTAAACCTTAATGAATCAACTAAATAGCAAATTGAAATAATCAAAACTTTTGCAAAGTTTTAGATTATAAGATAAATCCACATAAATCATGAAAAATATCTTTATATAACCAATAAAACCCAGCATTAATAAATAGAAAAAAATCCCTTTAAAATAAATGTAAACAATACAATAATAGTTTTCATCAAGTCAAATCCAGGAACTATATAAAAAGTACAAAACATTCTTCACATTAATACAAGAACTCGAAAAGGAAAATGTCATCCATAAACAGATAAAGAGCTTCTAGACTCTGAATGTATATTCAAACATATTTTTCCACTTATCTTATTTTCATGTTGTTTTATTTTCTTTTTATTCTTTTCTTCTTTGACAACTGTGAGTAATATAGATATATGTGTTACATAATAGCACATGTATAAACTATGCTGCCTGTGATTTTTGGAAGCATATAGGAGAGAGAAAATTTTGACATTTAAAATCCTTTAAAAATGAATTCTAAAATGTTTCTTGAGAAGTCCTGAGGCACTTGGATTTAAGTGAGTTGCCCAGGATTACACAGCTAGGAAGTGTTAAGTATCTGAGACAGATTTGATTTGAACTTGGGTCCTCCTGACTTCAGGGCTGGTGCTTTATCCACTGCATCACCTAGCTGCCCCTATACAATTTATAAATTTTTATTTAATTTTTTTAATTTAAATTTATTTTAAAAATTTATAAAAATAAAGCAGGAATAAAGGACATCTCCAATTTACCCCCTCAATAGAGGTTACATATTGCACATTTTTGGACTTTTTCTATGTATTGACTAATTATGCTGATATTTCTCTCTAAAAATACTAATTTTTATGTGGAATATCTCTCTGGAAGGAGAGACATGGGGATACTTGAGATAATTATTACATGTAAGAAACAGGAAATATTAATATAACTTTTAAAAAAAGTAATACTGTTGTATTCAATCCCTTCTGCTATCCACTTCCATTTTTAAATTTTTTTTATTATAGCTTTTTGTTGACAGAACATATGCATGGGTAATTTTTCAGCATTGTCCCTTGCAATCCCTTCCCTTCCCTTCCCTAGATGGCAAGCAGTCTCATACATGTTAAACATGTTAAAGTATGTCTTAAATACAATATATGTGTACATATTGGTACAGTTCTCTTGCTGCATAAGAAAAATTGGATTCAGAAGGTAAAAATAACCTGGGAAGGAAAACAAAAATGCGAACAGTATGTGTATTACTATGTGCTTATGTATTTTAAGCAATTGCAAGAATCATTGGATTTCTTGAGATGAAAGATTGTTGATGAGACTTTTGCAGTAGTTAAATTTTCATGTTGATTCATGTTATTTGTTACATTACCACTAGCCTGTGTTATATTGCTGTGTGCTTTTGTAAATTATGTATAATGCCTCCCATATTGATGGATTTATGTATACCATGTATATCTGTTACAAAGTTCTGGCCCATATTGATGGATTTATGTGTACCCCTCAGAAACCCCCTATGTTTTAAAACAAAAGAAAGGGGGAGATGTTGGAATCCTTACTAACTGCTAACTAATTAGAGTTGATCTAATCTTACAAGAAGATGTTTGGGCAGAACCTGAAACAAGGTACTAAGTAG
>NW_026262001.1:0-9960 GCF_016432865.1 Antechinus flavipes | reverse complement strand
AATTATTACATGTAAGAAACAGGAAATATTAATAAACTTTTAAAAAAAGTAATACTGTTGTATTCAATCCCTTCTGCTATCCACTTCCATTTTTAAATTTTTTTTATTATAGCTTTTTGTTGACAGAACATATGCATGGGTAATTTTTCAGCATTGTCCCTTGCAATCCCTTCCCTTCCCTTCCCTAGATGGCAAGCAGTCTCATACATGTTAAACATGTTAAAGTATGTCTTAAATACAATATATGTGTACATATTGGTACAGTTCTCTTGCTGCATAAGAAAAATTGGATTCAGAAGGTAAAAATAACCTGGGAAGGAAAACAAAAATGCGAACAGTATGTGTATTACTATGTGCTTATGTATTTTAAGCAATTGCAAGAATCATTGGATTTCTTGAGATGAAAGATTGTTGATGAGACTTTTGCAGTAGTTAAATTTTCATGTTGATTCATGTTATTTGTTACATTACCACTAGCCTGTGTTATATTGCTGTGTGCTTTTGTAAATTATGTATAATGCCTCCCATATTGATGGATTTATGTATACCATGTATATCTGTTACAAAGTTCTGGCCCATATTGATGGATTTATGTGTACCCCTCAGAAACCCCCTATGTTTTAAAACAAAAGAAAGGGGGAGATGTTGGAATCCTTACTAACTGCTAACTAATTAGAGTTGATCTAATCTTACAAGAAGATGTTTGGGCAGAACCTGAAACAAGGTACTAAGTAGAACTACCCATAAGATGGACTGATATCAGGGAATTTAGGAACCCTGATTGGGTCATCTATTGCTGTATGTTCTAAATTTGGGATGGATTTGTTAAAACTATGTAACTCTTGCTGTATGTTTGAGGGATTTTTAGGAAACTTACTCTACTAGTCTGTTATGTATAAGAATTTTGATTCACTCTTGGGATTTATATGTGGAATGGTTATTTGATAATTCCTTTCTGTGAGAAAAAAAAGGGGGGAGGAAAAACTGGTTAGGAAATTGGGGAAACTGATGTATTTTCTTAGGTACTTCTGCCCCCGCCCCATCTCATTAGTTCAGATGGAGTTGGAAATTAGCTAAACATTCCTATTCTTTCCTTAAAATTTACTGGACTATGATTTGCTGGTTATGCTTTAACTTTGAAACCCCTTATTCTGTTGGAATTGCCCTTGCAGACTCAGTTTTGGAGATTATTTTTTAGAAACAACCAGAAATCAGACATCTGTCTTGGGACTGGCAGTCTCTCTGATCTGTTTCTCCACCCCTGTCACCCCAGTTCCTTAATTAGTATTTCAGCATTCTCAAAGGACCTTGCAGTTTGTTATCAGGCCTCTAAAAGTCCAGGGTGTATCTGCTTTGATCTAACTGAGTTATACTCTGATACTCTGCTCAGAAATCTGTTTCCTAGCAGCAGTTCCTGTTCTATCGAGAGGGGATAGGCGGACCTACTCCAGGCCCCACTTCTTCCCCTCTATGGAGTCCCTGACAGACTTGGGGTGCCCCTCTTAGGATGGCAGCAGGACCGTCCTGAGCACTGCTACTCCCTATATAAGCAAAGGCTGGGTTAAATGCACAAATGACCACAGACCTAACTCACAGTCAACTGTCCATCTCAAACTGGATTCCCTGGCTGAGATACTCCCGAACTGCAGAGGAACTGCTATTTCTGCAAGAGGGAGGCCTGTGTGTCTCCCTCAATGAGGAATGCTGTTTTTTATGCTAATAATTCTGGGGTTTTCTGGGAGAGACTTGTCCTTGCCATAAGTCCTTGCATTTTTCTCGTTTTAGTTTGTTTTATTTGCTTTAGAAAGGTTGGTCAAAATTATGGTACTAAGACTTTCTAGAGGAAGGTAATTCAATGACTTGAATATTCAGAAGAGAGAGTGTGGAATGTTATGCCACAATTCTCTTTTTTTGTCCTAACTCAGTTTCCCTAAACTGTCCTGCCTCAGTTTCCCTAATTGTTCTGCCTCAGTTTATACTTGTTCTGATCAATCCTGCAAAACCACCCCTACCTCTTAATCAGAATATTTGATAAAGATAAAAGATCCTATAAATTAGAATATCAGAATGCCTCTCCCCATTCCAAGCCATCAGAATATCAGTTATCGCCTTATCAAGATGCACCCATCTCCAGGGTCTCTCTCCCCATTATGTCATCCTCATCTCCAGTGGCTCATCCACCCTTGTCAGAGTCCTGCTTCTGATCTCAGCACCATGATTCTGCACCTGCCTTGATCTACTTCCTGTGTCTGAGCCATGTGTATATAGGTAATTGACAACTCAGATTATTTGCTGGATTCTTGGAGACAATAGACTCATTCAGCCCTAGGACCAAACCATGGATCCATTTGGTCCCAGTAACTCTCTGCCTTTCCAATAAAATATTGAATACTCTCTAATCTCTATTTCTCAGTTTCTCTGGCATTACACTACCTTGCTGTGAAAATCTCTTTAATTTTTATTGCTAATCTCATGCAATTCCCAGGATTTCATTGGAAAGTGCACAAAATAGATCATACCACACTAGCTTCACATTTAACAGAGTTACTAGATTGTCATTGAATATCTAAATTTCAGCCAGTACTTGAAAAAGTCACTCATATCTTTGTGTACAAATGACAAACACAAGCAGAAACACAAAATACAAGAAGTATGAATAACTAAATTTTTGCCAGGATTTGTTGGATTTTTAAAATTTAAATAAAAGCTTAACAGAACTTTTAAAGATCTGTACATGTCACTGATCAAACAAATCTACTGAATCAAAACTAACATAATCATTTAATTCTGATTATGAAATAATTATATAATTCATAGATTTCTGAGTGATACAATTAACAGTAATTTTCCTTGGTGTCTTGATTGCATTTCATCCAAGTTAATGTTATTAACATTGTTACTGGAAATCTTCACCTAACCAGGTCATTTAATCAACTGGAAAATTTTAATTGACTAAATTTACCACTGAAGAAGTTAGCTATAAATAATCTAACAAGATAAAAAAAAAAAAGAAAAAGAAAAAGATTGTTCATATATGGATTTTATATGGGAATATCCAAACCTCAAGGTTTTAGGATTAAAAGCATTAAAAATATTCAGAAAATAGAATTAATTGCTCAAAAGAATTAGGACACATTAGCACATAAATTTAGATTAGGCCCTTTCAGCATTTGTAGAAGTTCTTACACTGATGAAAAAATCAATACACTTGGTAAAAATGGCACTTCCAATGGCAGTGAGTTTTAGTATCACATGACTTAACCAACCATTAATTTTGCTTACCTCTTCCCATGAGTACTGGGCGCCCACAAATTGAGCAAGTAGTGAGTGGATCAGACTGCTTCCTGAGGACTGCTTTTTGTAGGACAAGTCCAACCTTAGAGCCAGTGTCAGGTCCACTTCTAGTGTCAGCTGCAGCTTCAGCTGCTTCATTTTCTTTTAGAGGAATCTCTGTGGAGACTCCCTGATTTCTAGTCTTAGGCAGGGATTGGCAAGGGTAATTCCTTGAATATCCCACATCCTTGGAACTTGTGGGATGCTCACTTTTCTCAGAATTACTTACAGAGTCCCTTCTTGAAGCATCTGAAAAGTAAATATTTGAGTTCAATAGTATATCACTTTTGTCTACCTGACATTATTTTTTTTCCTATTTTGTCACTCAAATTCCACTTATTCAGATGATTTCATTTTGCCTATTTCTGGCATTTCATCTATCTGCTAATGTATGAAAAACTCTCCAATATCTCTTTGTTCAGTATTCAGCTTATCTTCTTTTTCATGGATCATGAGCTGTAACTCTCATGAAATTTTATCTCCATGTGGGGCTACAAAGAATGTATTATTGAAATAGGGAAAGCTTTTTTTTAAAGACCTTTTATAATTAAAATATATATTTGATTTTTCACAATATCTGGAATTAGAAAGACTCTAGCCTTAACCTAAAATTTTTTAACCTGTGATTTATTTACAAAGAATTCTTTAGTGAAGAAAATCTAGGCTAAAGCTATTTCCTTTTCCAAAACATAGGACACTTCACGGTTTAGTGACTTCAGACCATCACTAGGCTAGTATCAATTAAGAGATTTGAAATCATGTGGTTTTTACTTTGAAAAGAGCATTTTATCCACTATGCTAAAATACTTTCAACAGAAAATGCCCACAAATAGCATTCTTTTCAGGGTATTTTGTGTGTGTGTGTGTGTGTGTGTGTGTGTGTGTGTGAAAGATTTTTGTAAGCATCATGGAATCTTTTTCTAAATAAGTACTTCTTTAATTTGAGTATACATTTTTTTCCAGATTAAAGAACCTATTTGAAGATTAGCCTTTAAACTTTCCTTCCTTTTACCTTACAAATTTGACAAAAGGAAAAAAAAGAAAGAAAGAAAAAAGGACAGTTCATAACTTTTTAAGTATTCTCTGTTAAAATATGGTAAAAACTACATATGTACTAATTTGAAAATGTGCAAATATATAGGCCCATGATCCATGAAAGAGACAAATATAAAAGAATATGCAATAAACATTTAATTTTAAAGTTTCTTCCTTATTTTCTTTAATCACGGCATCTCCAATTTACTCTCCAATATCTACTCCTATTTATCATGTCTAATGATTATTATAATTATTTATAGTTACATCTAAAACCATTTTTATTCTGGTTTGGGGCCTAAAACTTTACAGAAACTTCTTACTCCAAGTTTATCAATGGTATCTTAAATGCTAAATCAGATAAAACTTTTTTCTAAGTCTTCACTTTTCATGCCCTTACATAGATGCTCAGATGCTACCTTGCTATGAAAAATCCTTTAGATAGTTTTTGTTGCTAATCTCATCCAATTCTCAAGATTTCATGAGGAATTATTCAGAATAGGTCAAACCACACTAGTTTTATATTTTAACAGAGTTACTAGATTGACTGTCTGACCAAGGTATTATTTTCATTGTATACCTAAATTTCAAAGTCCCTCATAACATGTTTGTGAACAAACGACAAACACAAGCAGAAACACAAAATACAATAAGTATGGATAACTAAATGTTTGTCAGAATTTGTTAGATTTTTAAAATTTAAACTTAACAGAACTTTTAAAGAATTGTACATGGCACTGGTCAAACAAATCTACTGAAACAAAACCAACATAAACATTTAACACTGATTAAGACATAATTATATAATTCACAGATTCTTGAATGATACAATTAATGATATTCCTTGATATCTTGAGTGCATTTCAAATCCAATTTAATGTCATTGAAATTATTTCTGGGAATCTTCACCTAATCAGGTCATTTAATCAACGAAGAAGTTTAAATTGATTCAATTTACCATTGAAGAAGTTAGCTATGAAAAATCCAAAAAAATAGAAAAAAAAAGGTTTTTCACATATGGATTTAATATGGGAATATTCAAACCTTTAAGGTGTTAGGATTAGAATCATTTTTTAAAAAGGATTCAGAAATTGGAGTTAATTGCTCAAAAGACAAGTAGGACATATTATCACAAATTTAAACTTGTCCCTTTCAGCATTTGTAGAAGTTGTTACACTGATTAGAGGGGGAAAAAATGCACTTGGTAAAAAAAGCACTTCCTAGAATATGATCTGTTGAAAGCACTGACCACACTGCCTGACCACAGGCAGTGAATTTTGTTATCACATGACTTAATCATTAATTTTGCTTACCTATCCCAATGAGCATTGGAATGTAACAAATTGAGCAAACAATCTACATGTATTAGATATTGCATGTATTAACCCCTACCTTTCTTCTGTTTTGTTTTGTTTTTGGGTTTGTTTGTTTGTTTGTTTGTTTGTTTGTTTTAGGGCACAATTAAGACACAATTTAAAACTAGTCCCTTTCAGCATTTGTGGAAGTTGTTAACACTGATTAAAGGAGAAAATCACACCGTGTAGATTCTAGTCTACTGACAACATTAATCACAGTGAATTTTGTTATTGCATGACTTTCTCATTTATTTTGCTTATGGATTCTAATAAGGATTGCAATGTAACAAATTGAGCAAATAAATAATCTACTTATAGTAAATTTAGAATATTAACTCCTACCTTTCTCCTGTTTTTTGGCATCCTCTATTTGTACAGGTGGTTCAGACTGCTTCTTGGGGACTGGTTTTTCAAGGATAATTCCAACCTTAGAGCCTCTGTCAATCCCACTTCCACCTTCAGCTGCAGCTCTAGCTCCTTTATCTTCTTTTGGTGGAATCTTTTCCACCTCTGTGGAGAATAACAGAGTTTTAGTCACTAGCAGGGATTGGCAAGGATAATTATTTGGAAACTTCACATCCTTGGAACTTGTGGGAATCTCACTTTTCTGAGAATTACTTTAGAATTAGAATTTAGAATTTAGAATAATTTAGAATTCAAGAATCCCTTCTTGAAGCATCTGAAAAGTAAATGAGTTCAGTAGTACGTCACTTTTATCCACCTGACATCACTTTTTTCATAACTGGGCACTCAAATTGCTCTTACTCAGATGATTTCATTTTCTTTATTTCTGGCACTTGATCTGTCTGTTAACATATGAAAAACTTTCCAACAATTCTTTGCCTTCAGTATTTAGCCTATCCTCTTTTTCTAGAATCATTAACTCTCTTATAAAATTTTATCTCCATGTGGTGTTCCAAAGAATGTATTATTAAAATAGTTGGGGAGAGTTTAAAAACCTTTTATTAAATTAAAATAGGTATTTTATTTTTCATAATATTTGGAATTAGAAATTTTTATCATAGGTTATACGATTTATATGAAAGGAATTCTCAAGTGAGGAAAACCTACTCCACTAAGACCAGGGACTCAGGCTGATCTCGAGGTCTTCCTGAGAGTTAGTCCAGATGGTATATTTTGGCACCCTAGAGTGAGGGCTCTAGAAAGCAACGGTATGTTTTCTCACTCAAATTTGTAGGGCTCTAGAAAGTACACTACACACTATGATGAAATACTTTCTACAGAAAACTCCCACAATAAGCATCCTTTCAGTGTATGTTTTTTGTTAAAGGACTGTCAATTCTTCTAAGCATCATGGCATCATTTTTTTCAAATAAGTAATTCTTTAATTTGAGGATAATATTTTCTTTAAATAATGTACCTACTTGAAGACTGATTTTTAAACTTTCCTTTTATCTTGCATATTTTGAAGAAAAAAAAAAAGAAAAAAAGGAGGGTTCTTAAGTGTGTAGGTATTCTCTTTTAAAATATGATAAAACTATGTATATACTAGTTTGAAAATGTACAAACATAGGACCATGATGCATGAAAAAGATAAACTAAGAGAATATATGATAAACATTTAATTTTAAAGTTTCTTTCCCCGTTTGTTTAATCATGGTATCTCCAAGTTACTGTGCCATATCTACCCTTTTTTACCATGTGTAATTATTATAGTTATTTATAGTCACACCAAAAACCTTTTTTTTTTTTTTTTTTCTGCTTTGGAGCCTAAAACTCTATTGAAATTTCTTACTGCAAGGATATTAATGGTATCTTAGATGCGAAATCAGATAGACTTTTTTTAAGTTTTGAGTTTTGACCTTTTCATGATCTTACATAGTCTCAGACCCTTCCTAACTGTGGAAATATCTGTAGATATTCTTTTTTTTTTTTTTTGCAAATCTCATCCCATTCTCCAGATTTCATTGGGAAGTATGCACAATAGGTCATACCACATTCTCTTCACCTTTTGACAATTACTAGGTTGACTTATATGACCAAGAGATTATTGTCATTATATACCTAAATTTCACAAAGTACTTCAAAAATTCCCTCATATCACCTTGGGAACAAATGACAAACACAAGCAGAAACAAAAAATACAAGAAGTATCTATATATATATATATATATATATATATATATATATTCTATCAGAATTTGTTGGATTTTTTAAAAACTTTAAATAAAAGATTAATAGAACTTTTAAAGAACTGTGTCACTGATCAAACAAATCTGAAATAAAACCAGCAAAAACATTAAACCTGAATATAATTATTGGATTTATAGTTTCTCCAGTCATAGCATTAACAATAATATTTCCTGGTATCATGACTGCATTCTATCCAAGTTAAACTCATGGAAATTATGACTGGGAATCCTCACCTAACTAGGTCATTTAATACATAGGGAAATTTAAATTGATTCAATTTACCTTAGAAGTAGTTAGCTATGCATAATCCAAAAAAGACAAAAAAGCAAAGGAAAAATATTCATATGTGGATTTTATATGGGAATATTCAAGCCTCAAGTTTTAGGATTAGAAACCGTTATAAAAAAGTAATTGCAGTTGATTGCACAGAAGACACTTAGGGCACAATTGGGACACAAATTTAAACTCGCTCCTTTCAACATTTCAGAATTTGTTACACTGATCAGAGAAAATAAAAAATCCTGATAAAAAGGCAATTTCTAGAATCTGATCTGCTGAGAGCAATGACTACAGGCAATGAATTTTGCTATCACATGATAACATGTGATAACACATAAACATGACTTTACCATTTGTTTTGTTTACTATTTTAATGGGGATTGGGAGGTAATAAATTCTGTAAAAAATGTACTTGTAGAGAATATGTTATCTTTACTTGTCTTAAGTTGTTTCCCTTTTTCTTTTTGTTCAGATGGTTCACAACACTTTCCTGGGGACTGGTTTTTCTAGGACAACTCCAACCTTGGAGCTAGTGTCTCACCCACTTCCAGCTTCAGTTGTTTCTCCTTCCATTTGTGGACTCTTTGAAACTTCTGTGGAGAATAACTGATTTTTACTCACTGGAAGGTTATTGGCAAGTATAATTCCTAGGAAATTCACATTTTTTTGAACTTCTGTTGACTATTTTTTTATGAAATTTATTTATGAAATTTTTATGAAAATTACTTGTAGAATCCCTTTTTGAAGCAACTGAAAATCAATATTGGAATTAAATTTTACATTACATGTATCCATCTAACATCTTTTTTTTTCTTAGTTGGGTACTCCAATTCCATGCATTCAAATGATTTTATTTTGTTTATTTGTGAAATTTTTTATTTATCTGTTAACATATGTTAACATAACAGACTGAATATTGAGAGTTGTTGGTGAGTTTATCTTCTTTTTCTAGGATCATGAGCTCTAAATTATAGATTTAAGCTCTAAATCTCTTATGAAATTTTATCTCCATGTAGAGTTCCAAAGAATGTGTTATTAAAATAGTTGGGGAAAGGTCTTTTATCAAAACCTTTTATATGAAAATATATATTTATTTCTAATAAAATATTTAATTTTAATTGGGTACAAAATACATATTTAATTTAAAATTCCCTTCAACACATATAATTTAACAGTTATGGAAAACCAAGCTATTTACAGAGATATTGATGATAAATATCAGAAAGTAAAATTTAAAATTTTGATCATTTATTTTATGATATAAAATTTGTTTACCATGAAGCAGTTCAAAAATTTCTTAACAAATTTTGTACTACAATAAGCTATAAAGTTAGCCTTAGTATATGGTAGAAAAAGGAATTTGTAACCAAAGAAGAACTAGAGATTATTATTGATCACAAAATAGATAATTTTGATTATATTAAGTTAAAATTTTTTGTACAAATAAAACTAATGCAGACAAGATTAGAAAAGAAACAATAAACTAGGAAAACATTTCTATTCAAAGGTTTTGAGAAAGGCCTCATTCCTAAGATATTGACTCAAATTTATAATTGTCAATCCATTCTCCAGTTGATAAATGGTCCAAATGAAAAACTATTTGTAGTCACATGAAAAAGGTGCTCCAAATCACTATTGATCAGAGAAATGCAAATTAAGACAACTCTGACATACTCCTACACACATGTGAGATTGGCTAAAATGACAGGAAACTATGACGAATGTTGGAGGGGATGTGGGAAATACTGGACACTGATACATTGTTGGTGGAACCTGAATGGATCCAGCCATTCTAGAGAGCAAT
>NW_026262000.1:0-9970 GCF_016432865.1 Antechinus flavipes | reverse complement strand
TCCAAAGAATGTATTATTAAAATAGTTGGGAAAAGGTCTTTTATCAAAACCTTTTATACAAAAATATATATTTATTTCTAATAAAATATTTAATTTTAATTGGGTACAAAATACATATTTAATTTAAAATTCCCTTCAACATATATAATTTAACAGTTATGGAAAACCAAGCTATTTACAGAGATATTGATGATAAATATCAGAAAGTAAAATTTAAAATTTTGAATATCATTTATTTTATGATATAAAATTTGTTTACCATGAAGCAGTTCAAAAATTTCTTAACAAATTTTGTACTACAATAAGCTATAAAGTTAGCCTTAGAATATGGTAGAGAAAGGAATTTGTAACCAAAGAAGAGCTAGAGATTATTATTGATCACAAAATAGATAATTTTGATTATATTAAGTTAAAATTTTTTTGTACAAATAAAACTAATGCAGACAAGATTAGAAAAGAAACAATAAACTAGGAAAACATTTCTATTCAAAGGTTTTGAGAAAGGCCTCATTCCTAAGATATTGACTCAAATTTATAATTGTCAATCCATTCTCCAGTTGATAAATGGTCCAAATGAAAAACTATTTGTAGTCACATGAAAAAGGTGCTCCAAATCACTATTGATCAGAGAAATGCAAATTAAGACAACTCTGACATACTCCTACACACATGTGAGATTGGCTAAAATGACAGGAAACTATGACGAATGTTGGAGGATACATTGTTGGTGGAACCTGAATGGATCCAGCCATTCTAGAGAGCAATTTGGAATTATGCATTGAAAGTAAAAAAACTATTGAATTGATTAATAAAACTAAGAGTTGGTTCTATGAAAAAACCAACAAAATAGACAAACCCTTAGTAAATCTGATTAAAAAAAGGAAAGAGGAAAACCAAATTGTTAGTCTTAAAACTGAAAAGGGAGAACTCGCCACTAACGAAGAGGAAATTAAAGCAATAATTAGGAGTTACTTTGCCCAACTTTATGCCAATAAATTCGACAACTTAAATGAAATAGAAAAATACCTCCAAAAATATACCTTGCCCAAACTAACAGAGGAAGAAGTAAATATCCTAAACAGTCCCATCTCAGAAAAAGAAATAGAACAAACTATCAATCAACTCCCTAAGAAAAAATCCCAGGACCAGATGGATTTACATGTGAATTCTACCAAACATTTAAAGAACAATTAACTCCAATGCTAAATAAACTATTTGAAAAAATAGGGATTGAAGGAGTCCTACCAAACTCCTTTTATGACACAGACATGGTACTGATACTTAAACCAGGTAGGCTGAAAACAGAGAAAGAAAATTATAGACCAATCTCCCTAATGAATATTGATGCTAAAATCTTAAAAAGATTACAGAAAATCATCCCAGGATAATACACTATGACCAAGTAGGATTTATACCAGGAATGCAGGGCTGGTTCAATATTAGGAAAACTATTAGCATAATTGACTATATCAATAACCAAACAAACAAAAACCATATGATCATCTCAATAGATGCAGAAAAAGCATTTGATAAAATCCAACATCCATTCCTAATAAAAACACTTGAGAGCATAGGAATAAATGGACTTTTCCTTAAAATAGTCAGGAGCATATATTTAAAACCATCAGTAAATATCATATGCAATGGGGAAAAACTGGAACCCTTCCCAGTAAGATCTGGAGTGAAGCAAGGTTGCCCACTATCACCATTATTATTTAATATCGTATTAGAAACATTAGCCTCGGCAATAAGAGTCGAGAAAGATATTAAAGGAATTAGAGTAGGCAAGGAGGAAACCAAACTATCACTCTTTGCAGATGATATGATGGTATACCTAGAGAACCCCAGAGATTCTACTAAAAAGCTATTAGAAATAATTCATAATTTTAGCAAAGTAGCTGGCTACAAAATAAATCCCCATAAATCCGCAGCATTTTTATACATCACCAACAAAACCCAACAGCAAGAGATACAAAGAGAAATTCCATTCAGAATAACTGTTGATACCATAAAATATTTGGGAATCTATCTACCAAAGGAAAGTCAGGAATTATATGAGCAAAATTATAAAAAAGTCTCCACACAAATAAAGTCAGACTTAAACAATTGGAAAAATATTAAGTGCTCTTGGATCGGCCGAGCGAACATAATAAAGATGACAATACTCCCTAAACTAATCTATTTATTTAGTGCTATACCAATCAGGCTTCCAAGAAAATATTTTAATGATCTAGAAAAAATAACAACAAAATTCATATGGAACAATAAAAATCAAGAATCTCAAGGGAATTAATGAAAAAAAAAAAATCAAATGAAGGTGGCCTAGCTGTACCTGATCTAAAATTATATTATAAAGCAGCAGTCACCAAAACCATTTGGTATTGGCTAAGAAATAGATTAGTGGATCAGTGGAAAAGGTTAGGTTCACAAGACAGAATAGTCAACTATAGCAATCTAGTGTTTGACAAACCCAAAGCCCCTAACTTCTGGGATAAGAATTCATTATTTGATAAAAACTGCTGGGATAATTGGAAATTAGTATGGCAGAAATTAGGCATGGACCCACACTTAACACCCTATACCAAGATAAGATCAAAATGGGTCCATGACCTAGGCATAAAGAACGAGATTATAAATAAATTAGAGGAACATAGGATGGTTTATCTCTCAGACTTGTGGAGGACAAAGAAATTTGTGACCAAAGATGAACTAGAGACCATTACTGATCACAAAATAGAAAATTTTGATTACATCAAATTAAAAAGCCTTTGTACAAACAAAACTAATGCAAACAAGATTAGAAGGGAAGCAACAAACTGGGAAAACATCTTCACAGTTAAAGGTTCTGATAAAGGCCTCATTTCCAAAATATATAGAGAACTGACTCAAATTTATAAGAAATCAAGCCATTCTCCAATTGATAAATGGTCAAAGGATATGAACAGACAATTTTCAGAGGATGAAATTGAAACTATTACCACTCATATGAAAGAGTGTTCCAAATCATTATTGATCAGAGAAATGCAAATTAAGACAACTCTGAGATACCACTACACACCTGTCAGATTGGCTAAGATGACAGGAAAAAATAATGATGAATGTTGGAAGGGATGCGGGAAAACTGGGACACTAATGCATTGTTGGTGGGGTTGTGAACGAATCCAATCATTCTGGAGAGCAATCTGGAATTATGCCCAAAAAGTTATCAAACTGTGCATACACTTTGATCCAGCAGTGTTTCTATTGGGCTTATACCCCAAAGAGATACTAAAGAAGGGAAAGGGACCTGTATGTGCCAAAATGTTTGTGGCAGCCCTGTTTGTAATGGCTAGAACCTGGAAAATGAATGGATGCCCATCAATTGGAGAATGGCTGGGTTAATTGTGGTATATGAATGTTATGGAATATTATTGTTCTGTAAGAAATGACCAGCAGGATGAATACAGAGAGGACTGGCGAGACTTACATGA
The DNA here is from genome assembly GCF_016432865.1 of Antechinus flavipes. Lineage (NCBI taxonomy): Eukaryota > Metazoa > Chordata > Mammalia > Dasyuromorphia > Dasyuridae > Antechinus > Antechinus flavipes. Next base: position 6,500 of record NW_026262000.1, on the reverse strand, counting down.
ACTGATGCTAAGTGAAATGAGCAGAACCAGGAGATCATTATACACTTCGACAACGATATTGTATGAGGACATATTTTGATGGAAGTGGATTTCTTTGACAAAGAGACCTGAGTTTCAATGTATAAATGATGGACAGAAGCAGCTACACCCAAAAAAAGAAGACTGGGAAACGAATGTGAACTATCTGCATTTTTGTTTTTCTTCCCGGGTTATTTATACCTTCTGAATTCAATTCTCCCTGTGCAACAAGAGAACTGTTCGGTTCTGCAAACATATATTGTATCTAGGATATACTGCAACAATATCCAACATATATAGTGTCCCGTCCAGCAGAACCTCGTAATTAGTGGGGTGTCGAGGAAACGACTAAGACCTGCAAGAGAAACGGGCGAGAAGGAGGACGGAGACTACATTGCGGTGGAAAAAAGTCTCATTTATTGAAAAAAGGAGCTTAGTTATATATGATTTGACTGCCTGCGTTTTCTGGGTGGGGGGTTGCAATGTAAAGAGAAGAATGTCAGAACACAGGTGTGGCCGACTTCCTGGGGCACACTCATTATCTTGTCTCAGGAATTTAGGACGTATTGTTTGTTCACAATAAGGTTTTAGCTAACCGTATCAGAGTTTACGCACAGGTAGTCACGTTCTTCTTGGCTCTTTGTTTCCTGTCTCCAACAATATAGGACTGCTTGCCATCTAGGGGAGGGGGTGGGGGGAGTGAGGGAAAAATTGGAACAGAAAGGAGTGCAAGGGATAAGGTTGTAAAAAAAATTACCCTGGCATGGATTCTGTCAATATAAAGTAATTATTAAATAAAAATTTAAAAAAAAAAGATAATGACACCTTAACTAGAAGAAATACTTCAAAGAAAAACATAAGCTTGTCTATAAAAATCAATTGGCATTTCTGGAAGAAATCTAGCCACAGTTTTAAAATGATACTATATATTAAGTGAAATAGCTAGAGAAAGAAAAGCTAACATTTCTAATACAATATGGAGTAGGAAAGGTAGTTTTGGGCAATCTTGTTTCACCCCTGATCTCAATGGGAAATGGTTCTAGTTTGTCCCCATTAGCTATGATGCTTGTTGATGGTTTTAGGTAAATGCTACAGATCATTTTTTAAAAACTTTTTATTTTCAAGTCATGTGCATGGTGATAATTTTTCAACATTGACCCTCGCACAGCCTCGTGTTCCAGATTTTTCTGTCCTTCCCCCACCTCCTCCCCTAGATGACAAGCAATCCCAATATAGGTTATACATGTTAAAATATAGGTTCGATCCAATATGTGTAAACATATTTCTACAATTCTCTTGTTGCACAAGAAAAATTAGATCAAAAAGGAAAGGAAACGAATGAGAAAACAAAATGCAAGTGAACCACATCAAGAAGAATGAGAATGTTATCCTGTGATCCACATTCAGTTCCCACTGTTTTCTCTCTGGGTACAGATGGTTCTCTTCATCACATGATCACTGGAACTGGCATCAGTCATCTCTTTGTTGGAAAGAGTCACGTTCACCAGAATTGATCGTCACATAATATTGATGTTGCCGTGTACAATGATCTCCTGATTCTGCTCATTTCACTTCTCGTCAGTTCATGTAAGTCTCTCCAGGCCTCTATAAAATTATCCTCCTGATCATTTCTTATAGAACAATCATATTCCATTGCCTTCATCTATTCTAACTTATTCAGCCATTCTCCAACTGATGGGCATGCACTCACTTTCCAGTTCCTTGCCAAAGGGGCTTACAAAAAGGGCTGCCGCAAACATTTTTACACACGTGGGTCCCTCTTTGAAGATGTCTTGGGATAGAAGCTCAGTAGAAACACTGCCGAGTCAAAGGGTAGGCAGAGTTTGACAAGCTTTTTGGGCTTAGTTCCAAATTGCTCTCTTTTGGTTGGATCCGTTCAAACAGTTCCACTAACGATGTGCCAGCGTTCCACTTTTCCCACATCCCCTCCAACATTCATCATTATCCTATTTCCTGTCATCTTGGCTAATCTCAGAGTCGTGTAGTGGTGTCTCAGAGGTGTCTTAATGTGCATTTCTCTGATCGATAGTGATTGGGAGCATCTTTTCATATGATTAGAAATGTTTTTAATTTCTTCATATGAAAATTGTGTGGTCATATCCTTTGACCGTTTATCAGTTGGAGCATGGTTTGGATTCTGATAAATTTGAATCAGTTCTGTGTTTTAGAAATGGGGCCTTTATCAGAACCCTTAAATGTATAAATGTTTTCCCCGTGTATTGTTTCCCTTATGATCTTGTCTGCATTTGTTTTGTTTGTACAAAAAATTTTAATTTACTATCATCAAAATTATCTCTTTGGTGTTCAATTATGAGTTTCAGTTCTTCTTGGGACACATTGCTTCCTTCTCCACAGATCTGAAAGGTAAACTATTTCATGTTCTCCTAATTTGCTTATACTATCAGCCTTTATATCTAAATCATGAACCCATTTTGACCTTATCTTGGTGTGTGGCGTGAGGTGTGTGTCCCTGGCTAGTTTCTGCCATACTTGTTTTCAATTTTCCCAGTAGTTTTTGTCATATAGTGAGTTCTTATCCCAAAAGCTGGGTTTGGGGATTGCGATACTAGATTGCTGTCGTTTATTGACTATTTTGTCCTGTGATCCTAACCCATTCCACTGATTGACTACGCTGTTTCTGAGCCAGGACCAAATGGTTTTGATGACCATTGCTTTGTAATAGAGTTTTAGATCTGGTACATCTAGGCCACCTTCACTGGCTTTTTTTTCATTAATTCCCTTGAAATTCTTGACCTTTTGTCCGTTCAGGTGAACTTTATTATTATTTTTCTAGGTCTGCAAAATAATTTCTGGGAGTTTGATTGGTATGGCACTACATAAGTAATTAATTTAGGCAGTATTGTCCTGTTTATATATTCACTCAGGCTACCCATGAGCAATCGATATTTTTCCGCCTGATTAGATCTGACTTTATTTGTGTGGAAAGTGTTTTGGAGTGGTGTTCACATAGTTCCTGACTTTCCCTTGACAGATAGATGCCCCTAAATTTCATACTATCAACAGTTATTCTGAGTGGAATTTTCTTTTTTATCTCTTGCTACTGGTAATATACAAAAAATGCTGATGGTTTATGTGGATTTATTTTGTATCCTGCAACTTTGCTAAAGTTGTGAATTGTTTCTAATAGTTTTTTAGTTGATTCTCTAAGTATACCATCATATCATCTGCAAAGAGTGATAATTTAGTTTCCTCATTTATTACTCTAATTCCTTTTGTCTCTTTTTCTTCTCTTATTGCCAAAGCTAACATTTCTTTTTTTTTTTTTTAAGTTTTTTTATTTAATAATTACATTATATTGACACTCATTTCTGTTCCGATTTTTTTCCCCTCCCTCCCTCCACCCCCTCCCCTAGATGGCAAGCAGTCCTTTATATGTTGGATATGTTGCAGTATATCCTAGATACAATATATGTTTGCAGAACCGAACAGTTCTCTTGTTGCGTAGGGAGAATTGGATTCAGAAGGTATAAATAATCCGGGAAGAAAAACAAAAATGCAGATAGTTCACATTCGTTTCCCAGTGTTCTTTCTTTGGGTGTAGCTGCTTTTGTCCGTCATTTATCAATTGAAACTCAGATCTCTTTGTCAAAGAAGTCCACTTCCATCAAAATATGTCCTCATACAATATCGTTGTCGAAGTGTATAATGATCTCCTGGTTCTGCTCATTTCACTTAGCATCAGTTCATGAAGGTCTCTCCAAGCCTCTCTGTATTCATCCTGCTGGTCATTTCTTACAGAACAATAATATTCCATAACATTCATATACCACAATTTACCCAGCCATTCTCCAATTGATGGGCATCCATTCATTTTCCAGTTTCTAGCCACTACAAACAGGGCTGCTACAAACATTTTGGCACATACAGGTCCCTTTCCCTTCTTTAGTATTTCTTTGGGATATAAGCCCAATAGAAACACTGCTGGATCAAAGGATATGCACATTTTGATAATTTTTTGGGCATAATTCCAGATTGCTCTCCAGAATGGTTGGATTCGTTCACAACTCCACCAACAATGCATTAGTGTCCCAGTTTTCCCGCATCCCCTCCAACATTCATCATTATTTTTTCCTGTCATCTTAGCCAATCTGACAGGTGTGTAGTGGTATCTCAGAGTTGTCTTAATTTGCATTTCTCTGATCAATAATGATTTGGAACACTCTTTCATATGAGTGGTAATAGTTTCAATCTCATCCTCTGAAAATTGTCTGTTCATATCCTTTGACCATTTATCAATTGGAGAATGGCTTGATTTCTTATAAATTTGAGTCAGTTCTCTATATATTTTGGAAATGAGGCCTTTATCAGAACCTTTAACTGTGAAAATGTTTTCCCAGTTTGTTGCTTCCCTTCTAATCTTGTTTGCATTAGTTTTATTTGTACAAAGGCTTTTTAATTTGATGTAATCGAAATTTTCTATTCTGTGATCAGTAATGGTCTCTAGTTCATCTTTGGTCACAAATTTCAAAGCTAACATTTCTAATGCAATATTGAATAGTAATGGTGATAGTGGGCAACCTTGTTCCACTCCTGATCTTATTGGGAATGGTTTTAGTTTGTTCCCATTACATATGATGCTTGCTGATGGCTTTAATAGGTGCCACTGACTATTTAAGGAAAAGTCCATTTATTCCTATACTCTCTAGTGTTTTAATAGGAATGGGTGTTGGATTTTATCAAAAACTTTTTCTGCATCTGTTGAGATGATCATATGGTTTTTGTTACTTTGTTTATCGATATAGTCAATTCTGGTAATAGTTTTCCTACTATTGAAACAGCTCTGCATTCCTGGTATAAGTCCTTCTTGGTCATGGTATATTCCCCTGGGGATGTCTTTCTGTAATCTCTTTGCTAATATTTTATTTAAAATTTTTGCATCAATATTCTTTAGGGAAATTGGTCCATAATTTTCTTTCTCTGTTTTCATCTACCCCTAGTTTCAGCACCATATCTGTGTCATAAAAGGAATTTGTCTTCTGTCTCTAATTTTTCATATAGTTTGCATCGTATTGGAATTAATTTTTCTTTAGTTTTTGGTGGAATTCACATATAAATCCATCTAACCCTGGAGATTTTTTCCCAGGGAGTTGATTATTAGCTTGTTCTATTTTTTCCTAAAATGGGACTATTTACGTAATTTATTTCCTCTTCTGTTAATCTGGGCGACCTAGATTTTGATAAGTATTCCTCCCTTTCACCTAGATTATGAAATCTATTGACATATAGTTGGGCAAAATGACTCCTAATCATTGCTCTAATTTCCTCTTCATCGGTGGAAAATTCTTCCTTTTCATTTTTGAGACTAACATTTTCATTTGCTCTTTGTGCTTTTTCTAATCAAATTAACTAAAAGTTTTTGTATTTTCTTGTTTGTTCCATAAAACCAACTCTTAGTTTTAGTTATTAATTCAATAATTTTCTTATTTTCAATTTTATTAATCTCCCCGTTTATTTTCAGACTTTCCAGTTTGGTATTAAATTGGGGGTTTTTAAATTTGTTTTTTCCTAGGGTTTTAGTTGCAAGAGTCACATTGAGTGGCCTTAGTCCTGAAGGGAATTTAGCAGCAATTTTCTTCTTAAGCAGATCTTTAGTAATGGGAAATGTAGACCAAGACAGAGAAAGAGACAGAGACGGAAACAGGCAGACAGAGAAACAGCAGACAGACAGACACACACACACACACACTCACTCACATACACGCACGTACATGCAAACAGAGAGAGAGACATTAAGATAAAGATAAAGAGAGAGAAACACAGAGACTGAGAGACATAGAGACACAGAGACACAGAGACAGAGAGATTGATGACAGAGAGACACACACATACACACACAGACAGAAAGACAAAGAAGACAAGAGGAAGTGAGAGATGCAGAGAAAGAGAGAGACAAATGGAGAGAGGCAGACAGAGAGAGAGAGAGAGAGACAGAGACAGAGAGAGAGAGAGAGAGAGAGAGAGGAGAGAGAGAGAGAGAGAGAGAGAGAGAGAACGAGCTAGCGAGCAGAGTCAGAGAATTACTCCGATATTACACATTCAATCTGCCATCTGGTGTCCACAGCCTGGTATTGCATTTTGGCTCATTTTAAATCCCCTTTAAATTTCTGGATTTTCACGCAGAGGACCCACTCAGCAGCCACTGAGCCAGCGTACAACAAGATAAGATCAAAATGGGTCCATGATTTCGGCATAAAGAACGAGGTTATAAATAAATTAGAGGAACATAGGATAGTTTATTTCTCAGACTGGTGGAGGAGGAAGAAATCTGTGACCAAAGATGAACTAGAGACCATTATTGATCACAAAATAAAAAGTTTTTGATTACATCTGCTAGATATACCCCTAACCTTGGAGTCAGGAAGACTTGGATTCAAATCCTGCCTCAGACATTTCCCAGCCTCTTCATCTCAGGCAAATCTCTTCATCTTCCTCGGTCTCTG
>NW_026261999.1:0-9980 GCF_016432865.1 Antechinus flavipes | reverse complement strand
GGGTCCATGATTTCGGCATAAAGAACGAGGTTATAAATAAATTAGAGGAACATAGGATAGTTTATTTCTCAGACTGGTGGAGGAGGAAGAAATCTGTGACCAAAGATGAACTAGAGACCATTATTGATCACAAAATAAAAAGTTTTTGATTACATCTGCTAGATATACCCCTAACCTTGGAGTCAGGAAGACTTGGATTCAAATCCTGCCTCAGACATTTCCCAGCCTCTTCATCTCAGGCAAATCTCTTCATCTTCCTCGGTCTCTGTCAAATGAAGGACTATATCAGATTGCTTGTGTCTTGGAGAAGGAAGAGGTAAGGGAGAGAGGAAGAAAAAAGATTTGGAATTCAAAATTTTACAAAAATTAATGTTGAAAACTATCTTTACATGTAATTGGAAAAATAATATATTGTTAAATAAAAAAAATAAAAAAAATCCACTCATAGGAAAAATAAGAGAGTCTTCAGTGGTTCCATAGAGAACAAAATTCATATTACCCAGATTCATATTTAAAGTTCTTCACACTTTGACTGCAGTCTACTTTTCTAGATGTTTTACACAATTCTTTAACATAGTACCCATTTCAGATAACTGAACCTACTTAGTGCTCCCTGAATATACCTTTAATACATAAATTATCCCTCATACTTCCTTTTCTGGCCATCTTTAAATAGCATAGCCTACTCTCCCATCATTATTCTTATCTCCTTCCCATTGGTGAGTGAGTTTTCCTTGGTCACCCCAGACTCTGATAGATTAGTGCTCTTATCTTGCCCTAATCTTAGATCTCATTTCACTTTACAATTTCTTCCAAATGATACCTTCACACATGTATCTCACCTCCTTCCCTTTCCAGCTTTCCTTATATACCTTGTTTTGTCTTTTAGAATGTAAGCTCTTTGAGAGCAGGTTCTGTTTTACTTGCTTGTATTTGTTTTCCTAGTAGCGTAGTATTTAATATATAGTAAATTGTTCTTCATCCCTCCTTCCCTTCCTCCCTTTCCCCCTTCCTTTTTCCTTTTCTTCCTCCCTCCCTTCTTCTCTCCTTCCTTCTCTCCCTCTGTCTCTGTCTCTATCTTTTTCTCTGTCTTTCTATTTCTTTCTCTCTCTCTATTTCTCTGTCCCCTTCGATGTCCCTGTCGTCTGTCTGTCTGTCTCATTCTTCTACTTCTCCTAATCTTTTCAAGGCTCATCTCAGGTGCCATCTACCATAGGTTTTTTTTCCTCATCCTCCTAGTAATTAGTGCTCTCTCCATTTCAAATTCCAGTCCTTCTTGTTTGTTTGTTTAAAAGTTATAGCCTCTTCCAGTAGAATGTAAACTTGTTGAGGGTGAGAAAAGTTTTTAAATTAATCTCCATTGCTTAGAACAATTTAATAAATACATATTGAATTAATAAATGATAATCACCATTTCTTCAAAGAGTTTAATTAATACAAAAACCTCAACAATAAGTTCAGAGTCCAGAAAACATTTCAGTCACCAAATGCTTTAAATATTTTTGCCTAAAGAATAGGTACAGCAGCCAAGTTCAGCATTTACTGAGAATATGAGCTCATTTGCAAAATATTACAGAGGAGAATAATAGAAAATTACAAGCAGTATCCCCTTGCAAAACATCACAAAGGAGGAGAAAATAAACCTGCAGAAAGTTAGCTAAGGTACCCAGCACATTAATAGGTAAAAATAGAAGGAAGATCATGAAGTATGAAATGGAATGGATCTGTTAGTGAATGTGGTATTTAAAGGTAGAGTATTGTTCTTAGAATCAGGAAGACCTTGGCTCAAATTCTGTCTTTGACGTGTATTATTTGTAGGACCAAGGTGTTCAATGTGCCAATCCATGTCACCCCACTGACTCTGAACTAATTCTTCCCACTCTTTCCACAATTACCTTTAGAAACTAGTTCTTTCTTCACCCTGTTTTACTCCTTAGTGCTTCTGCCAGACCTGTATCTCTGCCTTAGTTATCTCAGCTGTCTCAGAAGATATCTCTGAGAGCTTCATGGTAGAATTGGTTCCTGCAGGATGAGAAGATGTGATGTATTTCAGTAGTTGGGTCATTGCTCTTTTTCTTCAAATCAATGATTAAATGGAGCAACCTTATGATTGCTACTTGAAAGGAAAAAAAAGGAAGCAACTCTGTCTTTTCCAAAGGAAATGACTTAATTTGGAGTTTGCTGGGTCTTTTCCTTAGCTGGGGATTAAAGGGGATGTGATATTTCAGGGAGAGGAAAGTCAGATGAGTCTATCTCTAGCCCTTAAGTCCCATATGGAAGTGGGGATGAGGGATCTGCATAGAGCAAATCCCATTCCCTGTCATCCTAGAAAGCTTATCCTATACTTTCCTGGGATATCACCAGATCTAGACAAGTTATATCTCTGATTCATTAGTCAGGAGAGGAAATATCTGATCATTAAGCAAGTAAATATTTCCTTCTGAAACTATTAATCCAACTTCTATGGAAGATGTTCTTTCTAGCAAAAAATATTCCCAATCCCAAATATTATTTTCATCAGAGGCTCAAAGTCTTCTGGATCTTTAGCTGGGAATGGGAAATGATGTGCTAAATTCTCTGGGCTTATTGCCTATCCACTTGAATAGACAATGAATAGTGTGTTTAGCTCACCCTTCCAATTTCATAAATTTTCCCTTTTGCTCTCACACCTGGTGACAATGGAGGGAGTAACAGGATTCATTGGAGGTCTCCCTGACAAATCTCATTAGAATATATTAGTTATCTGTATGATAAATTGTCTAGAGCTTCAAGAAGTCTCAGAGGCACCTGAGAATATAGCAGCTCAGAAAACAAGGACCTCTTCCAGAGGACTGATCACCAACTCCAACTTTCTGTTCATTGACTTCATTGAAAAAGCTGTGCTTTCATACAACAGAGGCCTACTTAGTTAATAAAAACACAGAAATAAAAAATTTCAATGCAGGTTCCCTATCCAAGAGGGTTCAAAGAGAAGGATTTATTTTTCTATTCAGGATCATAGGAAGAAACAGGACCTGGCATAGTTTAGGGTCTAACTCTGAGATTGTGAAATAAAGCTGGGCCTGGATCAGGCCAATAATTCAGCCTGGGTCTATGATACAGAGCAGATCTTTGCCCAGAAAAGCCTCTTCAGGCTGAGATAGAGGCAATGGTTGTCCCGAGACAATGTTCCAATACAAGATTAATTGGGGCAGTTGGGGAACTACTATGACTTCAGTTTATCTTTCCTAGTTAAAACTGTGGGAGGGCACAAGAAACAGAGAATGAGATTCCAGACTCAGCCATTCTGTCCAACACCAAGATTTCTATATAAATGCCCAAGCCAAGACTGTTGAAGGTTGGAAAGCCAAGGGGCTATCAAAAATTAGGTTTGTTTACTGAGTTATTCCAGACCAAAGATTGAGAGCCTAGTGTGGCTGTAACTATCAACTCTCCAGTCCTACCCTGAGTCTTGTGCTTAAAAAATGGAGTGACTGAAGTGATAAGAGAAGTTAAAAAAAGGAAACAGAGAGAACCTTCAGTAACCATCACTAGAAGAAAGGCTGAAAATATAGCAAACAGAAGAAACTTCTGAAGTATTATGATTAAGAAAAACCCAATATAACATTTCAAAACAGATGAAATGATTCTGTAATAGTTATAAATAGAATCTTGGAAGGAAGTAAAAGATATATTGGCCTCAAGGACTCCAAGAGTGGTCTGAAGAAATGAAAAAAGAAATGAAACAAGAGTTACAAATGAAATTGGACTTCTTGGAAGAAAAATAAGTAATTAGGAGCAAAAGGTAGAAAAATTCACCCTTTTGTGGGCTCTTTTGAAGACAGGTTGAAACAAACAATTTAAAATTTAATGATACAACAAGAACTAATAGAACAAAATCAAAAGAATGTGTGAGATATCTCCTATTAAAAGCATACAGGAAGATAAAAAAATAGGATAAAGAGAGATAGAGAGAATTTTAAAATCCTTGGAATTTATGAAAACCATGGCAAAGCAGAAAACCTGGATACTATATTTCAAGAGAGCCTAAAAAACTCAAAGAAACAAAAAACTTGTCTAAGACTTGTATTTAAACCTGAAAGCAAAAGAAAAATAAAGATAATCTTCAGGTTTATATCTGAAAGAAATCACAAATTCAACATACATAGAGATGATATTTCCAAACATTAGTACTTCTATATTAAAGGGAAAAAATATTACAAACAGCCAGGAAGAAAGACATAAAGAACCAAGGAATCATAGGCAGGTCATACAAACTTATGTAACTAGGAGAAAGAAAATGAAAACTTGGAATACAATATATCAAAACCTCCAAACTTTCAAGTAATAATAACCTATCCTTGGAAGCTGAAAGTAATCCTTGGGATGGGGGGCAGTTGACTTTTACTGATAACAATGACTTCCAAGCATTTCTGCTGAGAAAACCAAATCTGGGTAGAAACTCTTAATATGCAAATGCAGGAAACAAGAGACATTAAGTTGGAGCAACTTGAATGCTTAAATTATTAATTATATCCAAAGAAAAGAAGAACTCATCATCTGCAGAGATCAAAAAGGAAGCAAAGAAAGACAAGCTTAAGATTTAGGGTTTTTTTGGTTTGTTTTGTTTTTGACAAGAACAAAGAAAATTGGCGAGGAAAATACAAGGGTTATTATCCAAAGACCTCTGGCTCATGGAGTAGACTGGAGCAGAGACCAGAAGTGTTCTAGCCTTCTCATTTGGGTATAAATGGATTCTCTTTCCCTCAGGAACTATGAAGGCATATGAGTATAGGGTGTGAATATCTATGGTATTCTTTTCTCATTTTAAACTGTGAAAGCAACTCTTTTGGTCCTGGGTGCATTCAAACTTATGTCAGAATTGGAAAATGAAGGAGATTTAATGAATATTTTGAAGAAATGGATGAATTCCAGGGAGACAGGATGGGACAGAAAGAAAAACTGACTTTCTAACTCATATCACCCTAATTGCCTATCCTTTCCCTCTTTTGTAGCTAAACTGCATTCTCTCCTGTAGTCCTGAACGTGCTTCATCTGTGGGTGAACTTTAGATAGCAGTATGTTTTTTGAATACAAGGCTTTTGGAGAGCAAGGCTACTGATGCTGGGTATTCCGGGCCTTTCCCTGTCTCAGGTTCAAAGTCATGTTTTCATCTGTTCTGTCAGAGTGCACAACAGCTTTAATCTATGCCACACAAATCATTCCCCTCACTCAATTATCAGGAAACTGCAATAAAACTTGAATGTTAGGGTCGATTGAGTTTTAATCTCTAAATTCAAAACTAAATAAAGATCCTAGGTATATTATCTGTTCTTGCCAAAATAGAGGATTCCTAGTGAGGCATTTCTTCCTCTGACTTTCAAGTAGCTGATTTTTCCTGGGTTCAGGATCTCAGGAGCGACCCCATTACTTGACTGGCAATTTGACAATTAACCGACATTGTCCTAGAAAGAAGCTACTAACGGATCTGACATGGGCTCGAAGGCTTCGTACCAGGAGCCCATGAGATTGACAAATCTATTATGGATGCCACACATCACAGATAAATATTTCAATGCCAATAAATAAAGGATGCTGAGGGTTTCTCCTGCTGAATGACTTTTCACAGTTCGTCGCACACAATAGTTTTCTGGCTCCTCAGCGGCCTCAACTCCCGTCCAAAGTTGGGTGTCCCTGTGGGATTCCACCAGTGGCAGCAGCCAGGTTACATTGTGCTTTCAATTTGGAGGTACAAAGAACCAATTAATCAGGCTCCGTCAAAGAGGATGTAAGATCCCTCTTTGGTGCATTAGGCGCTGTGTGGGCCTTGTAAGGCAGACTGCTTTTGTTTTGTGTTCCACCGTGATTACTGTACAATGTGCTGACTTGTCGCACTTAATGACTTCCTCTCCTGCCTTCACATCATCCACTATCTCCCCCCACCCAGCACAACCTCCCTCCCCAAAGACCTAGAATGTCAGTCATGTTGTTGGGTCGACACCATTCTCCCTTTTCCACTTTCCCCAACCTGCTCTGTAATACTACTTTAGTAATAATAACAATCCCCTGTGTTTTGGTATTGGTGACGAGCATAATAAACTACTAATAGCTCATGTTCTTAGGGTGTTTTGATATGTGCTGCATCCTTTCCTCACGATCATACAGCAGTATAGGCAGTGAGTATATTATCATCTTCACATGATGGATGAGGACATTGAAGTTCAGAGAAGTTAAGTGGTACAGTCACACAGCTCACAAGAGTTACTGCTTACCCCAAGTCCTAGATGTGTTCTACTGCTCTGTCCTTCCTACAGCTTGTTCTTTATTACCTCCCTGTAAAAGAAGTAAGATGGCACAGTGGATAGAGCACCAGGCCTGAATTCAAATCTGGTCTTGGACACTCAAAGCTCTGTGACTCTGAGAAAGTCACTGAATCCTGGTTTCCTCAGTTTCTTCATCTGTAAAATGACCTGAAAAAAGAGATGGCAAAGAACTCCAGTGTCTTTATCAAAAAAACCCTAAATAACTAAAACATATCTAAAACAACTGAACAACAAATAGCCCTATGAAGTAGACAGCATTGTTAGTCCCATTCCAAAGAAGGAATCTAAGACTATGAGAAATGAAACAATTTAGAATTATAGGCTTCCAGAATTGGATATTCCTTCAAAGGTCATCTAGTTTGAGCTAGACCTTATCTAAAGGCTAGCCAGTTGGAAGGCAGCAAGGTAGAATAGAAAGGTTTCTTGGAATAAAGAAAAAAAAAATCTCAGTTTGAAGCCTGTTTCTTTTGTTTACAACCTGTGCGTCATCTCTGGGCCTCCATTTCTTTAATTGTAAATTTTTTGAGACTAGATTGGATATCCTTTTATGTCCCTTCCAGCTCTTTATTCTTAATTCTATGAGTCTCATGAATTATCTTTTTATGGAGTAGCTGAGTATCATCCCTTGGATTTCTTAACTCCTCCACTGTACCATGAACCTGGCTTGTTAGAACAGGGCTTTCTGGTCAACTGAAGTGCTTGTTCCATAGAGGCGCGCTCTCTCTCTCTCTCTCTTTCTCTCTCTCTCTCTCTCTCTTTTACTTTTGGGTAATACTTTTGAATTACTTTCTTTTTTTCTTTTGTAAATTTTATTTTACTTTTAATTTATAGAATACAAACAAGCATTTCCATAGAATAGTATAATAAATTAAAAAATATATATATATAAAACATATGCAACTGCAAATCAAATCTATTATATATAACTCGTCATTCCTTTTAAATACACAATACATTTACCACATAAATTTATTTTTTCTTCTCTTCTTCCATCCTAGAAATGGCTACCATTGAACAAAAATAAGTATGTCTATAGCTATAATTTGAATACCAGGTCTTTGAAGGCACATACTATGGCATCTTAGCTCTCTCTATTTCTGGTACCTTGTAGAAAGTCTTATAGATAGTAGATGCTGAAAATACATTTAGCCAAATTAAATAGGGCATGTATGGAGGAGGGGGATAACATCCTAGATTGTTTCTCTGTTAACGCTTCCTGACTTTTTAAGACATTTAATAGCTGTGTGACCATATGCAAATCATGTGACCTTTCTGGACTTCAGTTTCCTCATCTGTAAAATGGAGATAACCACAAATAGCAACTACCTCAGAGAGTTATTGTAAGGATTAATTGAGAAAATATATGTAAAATACTTTGTACATTTAAAAAAAGAGCATCATAAATGTTAAGCCTTATTTTTATATGTTGATGATGAGGCTCAAACAGCTTTGTAGTTTTACATTCTAACTATGAAATTCTTGCATATATTTTTGTGTTAAGTATATGATAGTGGGAAGATCTAGAGACCAGGACTCTAGTCATATCCCAGTCAGTAACTAGTCTCATGACTATAGGTATATATAGTACATTTCATTCTGGTGTGTTCCCAGGGAATTTCCATTATTTTTAAGGTGAACATTTGTTAAATTATTAATCAGAAAATAGCAACAGAATAAAGACTGAATCCATAGTTTCCTTGGTATAAAGATTTCTTGAATAAGGAAACAAGTTGTATCAATGCAAGTAGATAGAAAACTGTGAAGAAGACACATTTTGAAAATTCATTAAACAAATGAAACAAAAATTTAACTAAATGCATTTTTTTAAATTATCAGCAAAAAATATGAGCTTTGAAAAACTTTTTTTTTTTGGAGATGTTATACTGTTCCTGGGAGTATCCAGCAAGCCTACCTTGGGAGCCTATGCCATAATCTCTAGCAAAATATTTCCTCTCTCTTGGTCCTCAGTTTTTTCATTTGCCAAATAGAGTTATATGGCTGATCCACTTTGTAGGGATGTTGTAAGGATCAAGTAAGATAAGATACATTAAAGTACTTGGAAGGTAAAAATTTGCTAAGCAGATAAAAGGAAATAAAAGTAGTTAGGATGCTACAATTGGAAAGTTTGAAGAGACCTCCACAGCCATCTTGTCTAATCCATAATGAAAAGGAATCTTTTCTCTATTATGGATGATAGTTGTGTAGCTTTGCTTGAAGACCTCCATGAAAGAGGAGCCCTTTGTTTTCAAGGCAGTTCTTCGTGCTTTTGGACAGATGTAATTATTCAGAGGTTTTCTGACATTAAGTTTAAATTTGCCTCTTTGCAACTTGTACCTATTGTTTCTTGTTTTGATCTCTGAGACCAAAAATTTAATCTGTCTTCCTCATGAGGATTCTTTAAATACTTGGATAACAGTGAAGGTTTTAGGAAGGAGGAATATATACTTCAAAAGAGAATCATAAATATACAAACACATTTCTCAAGACATAGGATAATTCTTCTCTCACTGACATCCCTTCAGTCTCTGGGGAGGGGAAGGGGGTTAGTTTTCTAGCATAGCTCAGTTCCTTTAGAGCCCAATCCCAGCCCCAAGTCCAAACACTTCCTCTCAAGGAAACTCAAGTTCTAGGCACCCTGGGAGCTTTTCAGGCTTCCTTGCGAGGGCCCCAGTTTACAATACTGGTTTCAAGGATCTCCATTGCTAAAATTTCAAATCCCATATGTATCCTTCTAGCACCTGAAGCTGAGAACAAATAATATAAAGCAAACACCTTCAGACCCACTTTTCAGAGCAAGGATAGCCGAGTAAAAGCAAATCCCTTTACCTCCTCACTAGTTTGGTACATGATCTTATTGGGCACAATGGGAAAAATGTGGGGGAAAGTGAGCAGATGGCTACCTCATGAGGTAGGGAGTCAGGCAAACTCCAAGTCAGGTAAACTCAGCATACTGAAAATTTGAATTACACTTGAACACACTCATTTTCCCCTCCTTTTCCTTGTCTTTTCTTTTCCATGCCAAACACATTCAATTCTTTCAAATGATCTTCATATCATGAACTTTTATATTGGGCCGAAGATCCCATTTCTTCATTCAGAGTTTAAGCCAGCAGGATCCAGCTTCACTTGCTAGCCTGAAGTTCCATTCAGGAGTTTGTTAAATCATTAATCAATGATTATTGGCTTGATATTTCCTTCAATAGCTCAGTCTTCTATGGTTCTCATTTACTTTCCAGTTTTGGCAATGTGATAAGATACTTGCTGTCATATCTACTGATTATTTGAAAAGTGTCAGAACCAGGGCTCAGGCAGCAGCAGGTTGGGCCAAATTAGGGAAGACTGAGTGGGTGCAGGATAACAAAGCAAGTCTCCAGGGACAGAACAGCTACAACAACATGGGCAGGGAGAGGCCCCTAAGTAAGACTGTTATTCTAATATTTCTTCTTTTCCATTACTTAGGGTCAGATTTGATCCTAGAGTCTGGAGTCACTTCAAACCTACCAGTGGGGGCTAACTGACTTCAGGTGGAGAGGAGGGAGTGCCTCAGGAAGAGAAGCAGCAGGTGATGGTCTCAAGGCCAACATGGAGGGGAGCTGTTTTGCTTTGGAAGCTTTATCAGCTAAGAACACAGAGAAGAATTAATACCAATGACAATTTGGAATCTTGTTTCCTCAGGAA
>NW_026261998.1:0-9989 GCF_016432865.1 Antechinus flavipes | reverse complement strand
TTCCTTCAATAGCTCAGTCTTCTATGGTTCTCATTTACTTTCCAGTTTTGGCAATGTGATAAGATACTTGCTGTCATATCTACTGATTATTTGAAAAGTGTCAGAACCAGGGCTCAGGCAGCAGCAGGTTGGGCCAAATTAGGGAAGACTGAGTGGGTGCAGGATAACAAAGCAAGTCTCCAGGGACAGAACAGCTACAACAACATGGGCAGGGAGAGGCCCCTAAGTAAGACTGTTATTCTAATATTTCTTCTTTTCCATTACTTAGGGTCAGATTTGATCCTAGAGTCTGGAGTCACTTCAAACCTACCAGTGGGGGCTAACTGACTTCAGGTGGAGAGGAGGGAGTGCCTCAGGAAGAGAAGCAGCAGGTGATGGTCTCAAGGCCAACATGGAGGGGAGCTGTTTTGCTTTGGAAGCTTTATCAGCTAAGAACACAGAGAAGAATTAATACCAATGACAATTTGGAATCTTGTTTCCTCAGGAAGCCAAGGACAAAGAGTAAGCCTCCAGGGCTGGTGAGCGGCTAGAACGAACCCAATTCCTCGGAAACGGGAGTGTGCGGGGAATGTCCTGGCGCCTCGGGCCTGCTCTCCCGCGCTGCAATAGTAACTGCCGTGTATAAAGTGCCCACTATGTGCCAGGTCCCGTGCTGAGCCATTGACAGATGTAAACTCATTTACTACTAATGCTAATAACTTCTGTTTATGGAGCACATCCTGTGAGCCAGGCCCTGGGCTAAGGGCTGCACAAGTGCCTCATTCGACCTCACTGCACCCCCAGGAGTTAGGTGCTATTATTACCCCATTTTATATCAGAGCAGACTGAGGCAATCAGAGGGGTTTCCCAGGCTCCCACAGGCAGCAGGTGCCTAAGGCTGCAGGGAAGATGGGCCTGCAGGTGTCTCTGTTCTAGTGGTTATAGAGTGGAAATCTGTCATCAAAATCCTGGACTGAGGAACCTCTGAGGTTCCTTTCATCACTAACTGATGGATGTGATAATCCTCTATAAAGAGTGAGACTCACCAGCAGAGGAAAACTATGAGCACTGGACTTTCTAGAATGACACTTCAAAATGGATGACAGTGTGTCCTGAGCAGGAGACCTGGCTCACATGGACCTGGTGCAGGGACCTGGATGAGCAGCAAGGCTACAATTTTACAGTCTTTTAGGGAAATTCTCATCTCTGAAGGATTTAGTAAATCTTGTGACCTACAATAGAATATTTCAGGAGGTTTCTTCATCACAAGTGATTGAATGAATTCAGGTCACAAAACTATTTTCCTACAAAAGGCACGTCTGGGATGGAGCCTGACTTGGAACAAGAAAAAGGGAGGTCAAAATATAATTTCGCACTTAGGATTTCCCCTGGACGCAGGGACTCAGCTGGAGATGCCGCAGGCAGTCTGGTCCCCAGAATTCTTCTGAGACTGAGACTTCTCTGCAGAAAATGGAATAAGAGGAATGGAGCCCATCATTATCTAAAAATAAATGTACCGGGAGACAGAGAGAAAGTATATAACGGTCACTCATCTCGCACCATTGTCCTTGTCCTGCACATGGACCTGGCTAATGTCCCTCTGTTTCCTCCAGTGTGACCTAGAGATCAGAGCCCGGGCTTCTGTAGAGAGACGGGTCGTGGCTGGTGGGGAAAAGTCCCTCCTCAGTCCCTGCCTCAAGCAGCTGACTCGGCTGTAGCATGAGCAGTCGCTCCACTTCCTCGAGCTAAAGCTCTGGTTACTGTTCAGGGGGATGTGGCCTTGTGTTGTGAGAAGCATTTCTCACCTCATTCCTTCCCTTGCTGTGTGTCTGTTGCTGCAGCTTCCAGGCTCAGGGCAGTTTTGCTACGAAGCCCTTCAACCCATGGGTTATTTCCCTGGAGATGTGGAGATTGGCTTGTTTATACCCCTCTGTTCACCTGAAGTGAGTAACACAACAGGAGCAGGGCGGTTTCGGAGTTTTCCTAAAAAGGCTTGTAGGGCTTTTCGGTAAGTGTCTCTTTCTGTCTGTGCTCATTTCCACTGCGAGGATGCAGGAAAAGTCCTCATTGCTCAGTCTGAGTCGGGGCGCTCCCCTCTCTCCCTGTCTCTTACTGTCTGTATCTTCTTGGCAGCTTTCATTCTGTCTCCTTAACTTCAGAGATGAAGAAAGAAAACCCCTCTCCCCTCCTTTCCCTTCCCATTCCCCATCAAACAGGTCGTGCCCAGGCTTCTCCCTCCCTACCAGGCTCAGTCTCTTGCCTCCCTCCCTTCCCAGCCATCCTGACTTCATGTAAATAGTGAAGGGTTAATGGCCCGAGGCAGCAGAAGTGCTTGGGCCCCTGCTGCCTTTCTATCCTAGGTCAGATTCATTGCTGAGTGTACAGAACCTGAGCAAGGGGAAATCTGGCCCGTTCCCAGGAAGGGAAGCTGTGTCTCCTCCCCAGCTTTGCCTATCTGGCAACAAGTGAGCAGCCCTTGTTAGGAAGCCATGGGACCCCTTCTTCAGGAAATTTAGGGTTGGGGAAAATTCTACTCCTCCCACCTCATTTATGAGCGGGAAATACAATCTTATGGTTACTCCTCCCTGTGGGTAAGTGAATTTATCATTATTTTCTATTTTTTTTTTTGTACGAAGTAATGTGATAACAAAACTTAGCCTGTCCCAGCTTAGGGAATCTCAAAGGCACTGAGTACGTTGGGACTGATGGAGCCTGGAACTGAAGGCTGGGAAACTTGACTTTATTTGGGAAAGGCAGAATTGTGCAGGATGGAGCGCTAGCAAGTTATTAGACTAGCAAATGGCTTTAGGAAATGCCTGTTCCCTCTCAGTGATGTCTGGAGAATTCTGTTTTGTCCAGGTGTGAGAGGGGCTGCTTTTAATTTCTCAGGCTAACTCTTCCTTAACTGCATGAACCCAGGACAGGTGCGTGTGTGTTACTTCCTGGGACTTTGACAAGGCATCCTGACCTTCCTGATGCTGCCTAGGTCTTACTTTTATGCATTGTCACTATCCACCTTCTTTGCAAATCCTTCCTTTACATGGCAGGATCTCAGCATATACCAATGCAACACTCATGTATAACACTTCCTAAGTCTGCGCTGTAGCAAAAAAAAATTCAGGCTCCTCCACTAATTTCTGGATCATTTTCCTCTGTTACATCAGGGGAGAAACCTCGTTGTAGCCTTGTGTCATTATTTAATCCCTCTGGATTCTTTTTTATTTATACTTTTCTTTGTAGTTACAAATAGAAATTCTCTATGAATCAATATTCATAAATTATAAATATTGTATAAGAATTGTGTATATTTTTGTTTAAGAAAAAAGGCCATTAAATGATATAAATTATTGGTTATTTTTTAATGCTTTAGTATGCTTCTTTTGATTCTATTTGTTGATCATCGTCGAGGAAAAGTGGGAAGTTTGACCTAGAGGGAGAAGTGTCACCAACCATTTTGAAACATTAAATAACAATCCTGTCCTAAATCAAATGCCCTTTTAAGTTTTGTGAATTATTTGTTTTACCTTGAGAACTGCCCCCCATGCAGAAGGCAAGGCCTCTATATTGATGCAAATTGAATATGAGTGAGTATAATGTGACAGCACCTTATTACTTCCTTCCATTATACTCTCAGGCTTCTAGAGTCAACAACTATCCATGTCTTCTTGTGGAATGAGTGAATGACTCAAGCAAGCAGTTACCTGAGGACAGAAAGCCAATAGTCCTCACACTTTCAGAAATTACAAAAAGAAAAGAATAGTGGAACAATATGTATGATAGAGGCTAGTGTGAATTCAAATGGAAGGAGCTAAACAGCTATTGCAGTGCTTAGTTTTGACTAAGTGATGGGAAGGTCCCTCTTCTGAAATGAATTCTATGTGAAAGTTGTTTTAATGTTCTGTAACCTTTACCATTAATTCACTAGATGTAATGACAAGAATTACCAGCAATACCTCATGCCTAACTTCACTCTACGTGAGATTAACAGGAATCCCAATCTGCTGCCCAACATTTCCCTGGGATGCCTTATATACAACTGCTATTCCGGTGAAGAAAGGACCTTGGAGAGCTACCTGTGGTGGCTGTCTGGAACAGACCAGATCATCCCTAATTACAACTGCAGAGAGCGAGGAAAGGTTGTGGCTGTCATTGGAGGAGCCACATCAACTCTCTCTATTGAGATGAGGACCCTGCTTGACCTCTACCATTTACCCCAGGTGAATGAAAAGGAACCTAATACATTCTCTGTTCCATGCAGCGTAGTATCCACCACAGTAGTGTTGGTGGCAGATATAGTCGGGGCAGCAGCAGTCAAATAAAATGCATGTATGTATACCATTAAAAAATTTTTAAAGGCTTTTCATATGCATTTCTTTTGATCTTCACAACAAACTCATCATGAAGGCATTCTTGTAACTCTTATTTATAGTGGAGGCTCCTGTGACTGAGAAAAGTTAAATTGTTATCATGCAGCTAATGATTAACTGGGATACTAATTAATCTAGGTTTTTTTTAAGATCAGTTGAACTCTAGTGACTGAACGAAGTCACTGTCTTCATCCTCAGGGAAAATGAACAACTCCTAGAACATTAAACCTATTGCAAGCCGAGAAGCCATTTAGCTTTCATCCCAAGAAAGGACCTGAAAGCAAAACTGGTTGTACTTTCCCATTATACAAATAAGTTCAATAATGATTGGAGAAGTTGAAGTGTTTACTCAAGGCTACACAATTCACTGTTGGAAGAGAACTGATTAGATCTTATCATTCTTGACTTTAAGTTGAATGATCTTTCAGGCTTTTACATCTCATTCTAGGAGCTTCATTTCTCATAATCACTTAGTCTCTTCCTTTTAGTCCAGAATTTATTGAGATGAGAATTATTTATAAAAGGAAACTGAGCATGAACACTGATGTATAAGGTGCTTGTTTGAGGGAGCACTGGGAAGCCTGTCCACACAACTGCCCAAAGAACTCCATAAGTACATTTATGAACGTACAAGAGTTTGAGAACATTTCTGACATTGTTCTCAAGGAGGAAACTAACAATTAATGGGCACAGAAGGAAGGCACAAACATAGGGTACAAGGAACGACATTTCAGAAAGCACCTCATCTTTTCAAAACTGCAAAGAGAGCTCTCTGAGCACTGCAGTTTAAGCCGGCTGCTTAGTGAACTTTGTCACTGATCTGTCAGAGGAGTGACTGCTTTGTGTGTTCAGAAGCAAGAAGAAAATGAGGGATGATTTCGTGGAAGAGAAACAATGAAAATTTAGATTGTGTCATTGAAAGGAAATGGAGGTCAGTTTGGAATATGGAACTATGCATATAAAAAGGTGAAGGACTGGAAGCCTCTCTCCATTTATATCCACATTTCTTATTTTAAACCTCTGCTGATTAAAGCCAACATTAGTTAACTATAATTTCTTTCATATTCAATATTTCGGATTCAGTATTTAAGTCCTTTGGAGAAAAACGAATTGGGAACTTTATCCTGTCACTAACATTGAAATTATAAATAGTCCTGACCATATACTTGGAAAATAGTAAAAACAAAAATTTACAAGCTCAAAGAACATAGGAATTAACTGTAGATGTCCTTGTGGAAACATGACTGAATTTTCTAATTGAGGGAATCATGAGAAAGGGTACATCTAGCATCTTTGTTGCCAGATAATATAATAGCAGGAAGTCTGGTCTAGAGAAGAGGCAACCTGTTCCATCTGGGATTATTTTTCCTTGATCCTGATCAGAGAGAACATGGCAGGCTAAGTTGAATAAGTCTCCTTTGCCCAAGGGGTAGATTCTTTCCTACTGTGATATGTGGGTATATATCTGGCTGGGTATATATCTGGCCCTCCGATCTGAAACAATATTTCTCATAGATGATTTGAATTTTTATGAGCCCTCTAATGAAGTCCATGAATATCTGGTTTTTTGTCAATGAGATAAATGTTCTCCCCAAAGATTGTGATAATGATTAACCAATTTCGGGGCAGACGTTCTGATGTTGTTGGAATCCTTACTAACTGTTAACGAATTAGAGTTGATCTAATCTTACAAAAAGATGTTTTGGGCAGAACCTGAAACAAGGTACTAAGTAGAACTAATTAATACAAGGCTTGTGTCCACACCTTTACTCATTGGAGTTCAATGAGTTCACACCTCCCTTGAAGTTCTTTGGGCCAGAGAGCACTATGGGAGAAAACCCATAATCCCTCTCTCTCGTATCCCACAATTCCTCCCTCTTGTATAAAAGAAACAGACACAGAGCACTTTGGGGGATTTTCACCGGAATGGCATGAAGACTGGAGCTGGCTGGACGCTGAAGAAAGTAGAGGCAGAGGCTGAAGGATCAGACCTTTGGATTTAAAGACATTTGGAGAGAGCTCTTGGAACCAAGCAGAGAGATAGGCCTCTAAGCTAACCGGGCTATATTGGAAATAATAAAAGATCTGAACTTATATCACCTGGCTGAGTTTTAAGAAGAAAAAGCTCACCACATTTTGGCGCCCTGAACGTGGGACAAACAGACCCCTCAGTGGATTTCAGTGGAAAAGCTCCGATCCTGATTCAAGTGGAAAAGCTCCGATCCTGATTCAAGTGGAAAAGCCTCTGATCCTGATCCAGTGGAAAAGACTCATCAACCCAGCAATTAGGGTGAGTGCAACAAAGAAATTTTGTTAGAAGAGTTAAAGTAGAATTTGAGCTAAGATGGGACAGATATTTAGAAAACAGCCTGTTTCTGTTCAAGGAAAATGTTTAGAGAGCATTATTAAAGTTATGGAAAGCCAAGGTTTAATTATAAGTTTACAGCAAATCACTGAATTTTTACAAACTGTAAAGGACATATGTCCTTGTTTCTCTCTTGATAAGGAATTAGATCTAAATGAATGGAAATTGGTTGGAGAGGATCTTTGTCAATTCTATGATAAAAATGGGCCTAACTCAATAATTAATACATATAATGTAATACAATTGGCTATAAGAAGTTATTTAAGTGATAGAATGATGAAAAGGAAAGTACAGGAGGAAGAATTGCCAACTTTACTAGGTGAAAAGGAGGACGAATCAGATGAGAATGGAGTTAATTACAATTCTGAGTATGATACTTCACAGCAGGAGGAATTAGGTGATTCCACATCTCATGACCCTCCCCCCGCAATTAACCCTTCATGGGTGGAACAAGGGGGAGGGAGAGAGACAGAAACACAGTCAGCTTCTCCTGTAAAGCAGAATTTGACGAGATTAGAAAAAGCATTAATTAAAGCAAAAAATGAAGGAGAAGATATATCTGATTTTATAAATGCATATCATGTGATTGAAGAGCTCAACTCCTCAGGTCAAAAAGAGAGAAAATACACTGCTTTTAATTTGGGAAAAATTAAAGATTTGAAAAAGGGTTGCACTCTTTATGGGGCTACATCATCTTATGTGAAGATGTTACTAGATAATTTGTCTTATGAAATCCTAACCCCGAATGACTGGAAATCCATAACGAAAACTTGTCTAGAACCTGGACAAAATTTACTGTGGCTTTCGGAGTTTCATGAATTATGTAGGATTCAAGCCCAACGCAATAGGCAAACAGGAGCTATTGTACAAGTTGCTTTTGACCAACTAGCTGGTGAAGGTCAGTATGCAGAGAGTTCAGAACAGATTTATTATCCCATAACAGTCTATGAGCAAATTTCTAAGGCTGCAATAAAAGCTTGGAATTCTCTCCCTGGACAGAAAGATGGAAATAATGTTTTCACAAAAATAGAGCAAGGTCCCAATGAACCTTTTGCAGATTTTGTGGGACATTTACAAACAGCTGTAATAAGAACCATTGGAGACAATGCAGCAACAGAAATAATGACTAGACATTTGGCTAAGGAAAATGCCAATGAGATTTGCAAGAGAATTATATGGGGGCTAGACAAAAATGCTCCTTTAAAAAAAATCATTAGACGCTGTGCCACAGTGGGCACAAATGCTTATTATGCCCAGACTATGATGAACATGGAAAGACAAGGTCCTTCTTGGCAGAGGAATTCTAGAGAAACTCGTCGATGTTTTCACTGCGGAAAAATTGGACATTTGAGAGCTCATTGTAGATATGGAGATAGAGTGAGAAGACAGGGTGAGAGAAAACCCAAAACCCCATGTCCAAAATGTAACCGAGGCTTTCATTGGGCCTCTAAATGTATATTGACCCAGAAGAATGAGAGGCAAGGCCCAGCTCCAAAGTATCAATCAAAGGACAGGTGGGGCATGATAGCAGTTGAAGTTACACCCAGAGAGACTTTAGAAATTCAGAACTCTGATGTCATCAACCAACAGAAAAGCAATCAGGATTACAGTTGGGAAGAATACAGGCCTTTTAAGACAACAAGACAATATCCAATGCAAACAACTCCAATGTAATTACCAGATGATGAGAAGAAATCCCAAATTTGGTAAATAGAAGGGAATTAGGTTAATTGCTTGGGGAAGAGGATCTGCTTATATTTCCACAGGTGGAAAAGGAATCAGATGGCTAACAATGAGACTGTCAAAAGAACTTTAAAATCTTCAGCTTTCAGTTCCTGAAAAATCAGCAAGAATCACTGGATTCCCTGAGATGAAAAATTGTTGATGAGACTTTTTGCAGTACTTCAGAGCTTACAGGAATTATTAGATTCCTGGCGCATGAACTAATGAACAATGGATTCCTTATGGACTATTTCTAGGACTTATGGACATTTGTAAATTTTCAGGTCGATTTATGTTGTTACATTACTACTAGCCTGTGTTATATTACTATGTGCTTATGTATTTTAAGCAATTGCAAGAATCATTGGATTTCTTGAGATGAAAGATTGTTGATGAGACTTTTGCAGTAGTTAAATTTTCATGTTGATTCATGTTATTTGTTACATTACTACTAGCCTGTGTTATATTGCTATGTGCTTATGTAAATTATGTATAATGCCTCCCATATTGATGGATTTATGTATACCATATATATCTGTTACAAAGTTCTGGCCCATATTGATGGCTTTATGTGTACCCCCTCAGAAACCCCCTATGTTTTAAAACAAAAGAAAGGGGGAGATGTTGGAATCCTTACTAACTGTTAACGAATTAGAGTTGATCTAATCTTACAAAAAGATGTTTTGGGCAGAACCTGAAACAAGGTACTAAGTAGAACTAATTAATACAAGGCTTGTGTCCACACCTTTACTCATTGGAGTTCAATGAGTTCACACCTCCCTTGAAGTTCTTTGGGCCAGAGAGCACTATGGGAGAAAACCCATAATCCCTCTCTCTCGTATCCCACAATTCCTCCCTCTTGTATAAAAGAAACAGACACAGAGCACTTTGGGGGATTTTCACCGGAATGGCATGAAGACTGGAGCTGGCTGGAGGCTGAAGAAAGTAGAGGCAGAGGCTGAAGGATCAGACCTTTGGATTTAAAGACATTTGGAGAGAGCTCTTGGAACCAAGCAGAGAGATAGGCCTCTAAGCTAACCGGGCTATATTGGGATAATAAAAGATCTGAACTTTTATCACCTGGCTGCTTTTTGAGAAGAAAAAGATCACCACATGATGTCTCTTGGAGTGAAACAATACACTTCAAGAGATAAATGGAGAGACTTTCAGAGAGAATTATCATCTATGATAAACTTGACAATAAAATCTAAAACTTCCTTCTAACAATAAATATGCCCATTTGAGTAAGTGTATTTAACTTTAGTTCTCTCAGCAGCAGCATGCACCTGCTCATCCATTTTTTTTCTCATCCAGATAACTTATGGTGCATTTGATCCCAGTCTTGCTGACAAAGTCCAGTTTCCTTCCCTCTATCAGATGGCCCACAAATCCTCTTCTCTTCACCGAGGTATTGTCCGCTTATTGGTCTATTTTCAGTGGAACTGGATAGGTCTGATTGTTTCAGATGATATGAGAGGTGAGGAATTCCTCAGGGCAATGAGAGAAGAAATGAAGAAGAATACAGTTTGTATGTCCTTCACAGAAAAGATCCCTCT
>NW_026261997.1:0-13713 GCF_016432865.1 Antechinus flavipes | reverse complement strand
GCATAGTCAGAGAAAATGGATCCAGAGTATGAATTTTCTTTCCTCAGGCAATTAGGGTTAAGTAACTTGCCCAGGGTCACACAACTAGAAAATATGAAGTGTCTGAGTCTGGATTTGCACTCAGGTCCTCCTGACTCCAGGGCAGCTGCCTCCTGCCATCTGGCTGCTGGGAGAATGTGAATTTTAATCTGGGTCCATTGATGGATTTCTTTAGCCTTTGCCTGATGTTCTTGTGCTCTTGGTCCCAAAAATCATTGACTGCTGTGGAATATTGAGCCAGGGAGAAAGGACAGAGTGACCAAAGATGAACTAGAGACCATTACTGATCACAGAATAGAAAATTTCGATTACATCAAATTAAAAAGCTTTGTACAAATAAAACTAATGCAAACAAGATTAGAAGGGAAGCAACAAACTGGGAAAACATTTTCACAGTTAAAGGTTCTGATAAAGGCCTCATTTCCAAAATATATAGAGAACTGACTCAAATTTATAAGAAATCAAGCCATTCTCCAATTGATAAATGGTCAAAGGATATGAACAGACAATTTTCAGAGGATGAGATTGAAACTATTACCACTCATATGAAAGAGTGTTCCAAATCATTATTGATCAGAGAAATGCAAATTAAGACAACTCTGAGATACCACTACACACCTGTCAGATTGGCTAAGATGACAGGAAAAAATAATGATGAATGTTGGAGGGGATGCGGGAAAACTGGGACACTAATGCATTGTTGGTGGAGTTGTGAACGAATCCAACCATTCTGGAGAGCAATCTGGAATTATGCCCAAAAAATATCAAATTGTGCATACCCTTTGATCCAGCAGTGTTTCTATTGGGCTTATATCCCAAAGAAATACTAAAGAAGGGAAAGGGACCTGTATGTGCCAAAATGTTTGTAGCAGCCCTGTTTGTAGTGGCTAGAAACTGGAAAATGAATGGATGCCCATCAATTGGAGAATGGCTGGGTAAATTGTGGTATATGAATGTTATGGAATATTATTGTTCTGTAAGAAATGACCAGCAGGATGAATACAGAGAGGACTGGCGAGACTTACATGAACTGATGCTAAGTGAAATGAGCAGAACCAGGAGATCATTATACACTTCGACAACGATATTGTATGAGGACATATTTTGATGGAAGTGGATTTCTTTGACAAAGAGACCTGAGATTCAATTGATAAATGACGGACAAAAGCAGCTACACCCAAAGAAAGAACACTGGGAAACGAATGTAAACTATCTGCATTTTTGTTTTTCTTCCCGGATTATTTATACCTTCTGAATCCAATTCTCCCTA
The DNA here is from genome assembly GCF_016432865.1 of Antechinus flavipes. Taxonomy (NCBI): domain Eukaryota; kingdom Metazoa; phylum Chordata; class Mammalia; order Dasyuromorphia; family Dasyuridae; genus Antechinus; species Antechinus flavipes. The sequence continues at coordinate 12,404 of NW_026261997.1, read as the reverse complement.
CGCAACAAGAGAACTGTTCGGTTCTGCAAACATATATTGTATCTAGGATATACTGCAACATATCCAACATATAAAAGACTGCTTGCCATCTAGGGGAGGGGGTGGAGGGAGGGAGGGGAAAAAAATCGGAACAGAAACGAGTGTCAATATAATGTAATTATTAAATAAAAATTTAAAAAAAAAGAGAAAGATATTAAAGGAATTAGAGTAGGCAATGAGGAAACCAAACTATCACTCTTTGCAGATGATATGATGGTATACCTAGAGAACCCCAGAGATTCTACTAAAAAGCTATTAGAAATAATTCATAATTTTAGCAAAGTAGCTGCCTACAAAATAAATCCCCATAAATCCTCAGCATTTTTATACATCACCAACAAAACCAACAGCAAGAGATACAGAGAAATTCCATTCAGAATAACTGTTGATACCATAAAATATTTGGGAATCTATCTACAAAGGAAAGTCAGGAATTATATGAGCAAAATTATAAAAAAGTCTCCACACAAATAAAGTCAGACTTAAATAATTGGAAAAATATTAAGTGCTCTTGGATCGGCCGAGCGAACATAATAAAGATGACAATACTCCCTAAACTAATCTATTATTTAGTGCTATACCAATCAGACTTCCAAGAAAATATTTTATTGATCTAGAAAAAATAACAACAAAATTCATATGGAACAATAAAAAGTCGAGAATCTCAAGGGAATTAATGAAAAAAAAATCAAATGAAGGTGGCCTAGCTGTACCTGATCTAAAATTATATTATAAAGCAGCAGTCACCAAAACCATTTGGTATTGGCTAAGAAATAGATTAGTGGATCAGTGGAAAAGGCTAGGCTCACAAGACAGAATAGTCAATTATAGCAATCTAGTGTTTGACAAACCAAAGCCCCTAACTTCTGGGAAAAGAATTCATTATTTGATAAAAACTGCTGGGATAATTGGAAATTAGTATGGCAGAAATTAGGCATGGACCCACACTTAACACCATATACCAAGATAAGATCAAAATGGGTCTATGACCTAGGCATAAAGAACGAGACTATAAATAAATTAGAGGAACATAGAATAGTTTATCTCTCAGACTTGTGGAGGAGAAAGAAATTTGTGACCAAAGATGAACTAGAGACCATTACTGATCACAGAATAGAAAATTTCGATTACATCAAATTAAAAAGCTTTTGTACAAATAAAACTAATGCAAACAAGATTAGAAGGGAAGCAACAAACTGGGAAAACATTTTCACAGTTAAAGGTTCTGATAAAGGCCTCATTTCCAAAATATATAGAGAACTGACTCAAATTTATAAGAAATCAAGCCATTCTCCAATTGATAAATGGTCAAAGGATATGAACAGACAATTTTCAGAGGATGAGATTGAAACTATTACCACTCATATGAAAGAGTGTTCCAAATCATTATTGATCAGAGAAATGCAAATTAAGACAACTCTGAGATACCACTACACACCTGTCAGATTGGCTAAGATGACAGGAAAAAATAATGATGAATGTTGGAGGGGATGCGGGAAAACTGGGACACTAATGCATTGTTGGTGGAGTTGTGAACGAATCCAACCATTCTGGAGAGCAATCTGGAATTATGCCCAAAAAATTATCAAATTGTGCATACCCTTTGATCCAGCAGTGTTTCTATTGGGCTTATATCCCAAAGAAATACTAAAGAAGGGAAAGGGACCTGTATGTGCCAAAATGTTTGTAGCAGCCCTGTTTGTAGTGGCTAGAAACTGGAAAATGAATGGATGCCCATCAATTGGAGAATGGCTGGGTAAATTGTGGTATATGAATGTTATGGAATATTATTGTTCTGTAAGAAATGACCAGCAGGATGAATACAGAGAGGACTGGCGAGACTTACATGAACTGATGCTAAGTGAAATGAGCAGAACCAGGAGATCATTATAGACTTCGACAACGATATTGTATGAGGACATATTTTGATGGAAGTGGATTTCTTTGACAAAGAGACCTGAGATTCAATTGATAAATGACAGACAGAAGCAGCTACACCCAAAGAAAGAACACTGGGAAACGAATGTAAACTATCTGCATTTTAGTTTTTCTTCCCGGATTATTTATACCTTCTGAATCCAATTCTCCCTACGCAACAAGAGAACTGTTCGGTTCTGCAAACATATATTGTATCTAGGATATACTGCAACATATCCAACATATAAAAGACTGCTTGCCATCTAGGGGAGGGGGTGGAGGGAGGGAGGGGGAAAAAAATCGGAACAGAAACGAGTGTCAATATAATGTAATTATTAAATAAAAAATTTAAAAAAAAAGAGAGAAAGATATTAAAGGAATTAGAGTAGGCAATGAGGAAACCAAACTATCACTCTTTGCAGATGATATGATGGTATACCTAGAGAACCCCAGAGATTCTACTAAAAAGCTATTAGAAATAATTCATAATTTTAGCAAAGTAGCTGCCTACAAAATAAATCCCCATAAATCCTCAGCATTTTTATACATCACCAACAAAACCCAACAGCAAGAGATACAAAGAGAAATTCCATTCAGAATAACTGTTGATACCATAAAATATTTGGGAATCTATCTACCAAAGGAAAGTCAGGAATTATATGAGCAAAATTATAAAAAAGTCTCCACACAAATAAAGTCAGACTTAAATAATTGGAAAAATATTAAGTGCTCTTGGATCGGCGAGCGAACATAATAAAGATGACAATACTCCCTAAACTAATCTATTATTTAGTGCTATACCAATCAGACTTCCAAGAAAATATTTTATTGATCTAGAAAAAATAACAACAAAATTCATATGGAACAATAAAAAGTCGAGAATCTCAGGGAATTAATGAAAAAAAAATCAAATGAAGGTGGCCTAGCTGTACCTGATCTAAAATTATATTATAAAGCAGCAGTCACCAAAACCATTTGGTATTGGCTAAGAAATAGATTAGTGGATCAGTGGAAAAGGCTAGGCTCACAAGACAGAATAGTCAATTATAGCAATCTAGTGTTTGACAAACCCAAAGCCCCTAACTTCTGGGAAAAGAATTCATTATTTGATAAAAACTGCTGGATAATTGGAAATTAGTATGGCAGAAATTAGGCATGGACCCACACTTAACACCATATACCAAGATAAGATCAAAATGGGTCTATGACCTAGGCATAAAGAACGAGACTATAAATAAATTAGAGGAACATAGAATAGTTTATCTCTCAGACTTGTGGAGGAGAAAGAAATTTGTGACCAAAGATGAACTAGAGACCATTACTGATCACAGAATAGAAAATTTCGATTACATCAAATTAAAAAGCTTTTGTACAAATAAAACTAATGCAAACAAGATTAGAAGGGAAGCAACAAACTGGGAAAACATTTTCACAGTTAAAGGTTCTGATAAAGGCCTCATTTCCAAAATATATAGAGAACTGACTCAAATTTATAAGAAATCAAGCCATTCTCCAATTGATAAATGGTCAAAGGATATGAACAGACAATTTTCAGAGGATGAGATTGAAACTATTACCACTCATATGAAAGAGTGTTCCAAATCATTATTGATCAGAGAAATGCAAATTAAGACAACTCTGAGATACCACTACACACCTGTCAGATTGGCTAAGATGACAGGAAAAAATAATGATGAATGTTGGAGGGGATGCGGGAAAACTGGGACACTAATGCATTGTTGGTGGAGTTGTGAACGAATCCAACCATTCTGGAGAGCAATCTGGAATTATGCCCAAAAAATTATCAAATTGTGCATACCTTTGATCCAGCAGTGTTTCTATTGGGCTTATATCCCAAAGAAATACTAAAGAAGGGAAAGGGACCTGTATGTGCCAAAATGTTTGTAGCAGCCCTGTTTGTAGTGGCTAGAAACTGGAAAATGAATGGATGCCCATCAATTGGAGAATGGCTGGGTAAATTGTGGTATATGAATGTTATGGAATATTATTGTTCTGTAAGAAATGACCAGCAGGATGAATACAGAGAGGACTGGCGAGACTTACATGAACTGATGCTAAGTGAAATGAGCAGAACCAGGAGATCATTATACACTTCGACAACGATATTGTATGAGGACATATTTTGATGGAAGTGGATTTCTTTGACAAAGAGACCTGAGATTCAATTGATAAATGACGGACAAAAGCAGCTACACCCAAAGAAAGAACACTGGGAAACGAATGTAAACTATCTGCATTTTTGTTTTTCTTCCCGGATTATTTATACCTTCTGAATCCAATTCTCCCTACGCAACAAGAGAACTGTTCGGTTCTGCAAACATATATTGTATCTAGGATATACTGCAACATATCCAACATATAAAAGACTGCTTGCCATCTAGGGGAGGGGGTGGAGGGAGGGAGGGGGAAAAAAATCGGAACAGAAACGAGTGTCAATATAATGTAATTATTAAATAAAAAATTTAAAAAAAAAAAGAGAAAGATATTAAAGGAATTAGAGTAGGCAATGAGGAAACCAAACTATCACTCTTTGCAGATGATATGATGGTATACCTAGAGAACCCCAGAGATTCTACTAAAAAGCTATTAGAAAAATATTCATAATTTTAGCAAAGTAGCTGCCTACAAAATAAATCCCCATAAATCCTCAGCATTTTTATACATCACCAACAAAACACAACAGCAAGAGATACAAAGAGAAATTCCATTCAGAATAACTGTTGATACCATAAAATATTTGGGAATCTATCTACCAAAGGAAAGTCAGGAATTATATGAGCAAAATTATAAAAAAGTCTCCACACAAATAAAGTCAGACTTAAATAATTGAAAAATATTAAGTGCTCTTGCATCGGCCAAGTGAACATAATAAAGATGACAATACTCCCTAAACTAATCTATTTATTTAGTGCTATACCAATCAGACTTCCAAGAAAATATTTTAATGATCTAGAAAAAATAACAACAAAATTCATATGAAACAATAAAAAGTCGAGAATCTCAAGGGAATTAATGAAAAAAAAAAATCAAATGAAGGTGGCCTAGCTGTACCTGATCTAAAATTATATTATAAAGCAGCAGTCACCAAAACCATTTGGTATTGGCTAAGAAATAGACTAGTGGATCAGTGGAAAAGGTTAGGTTCACAAGACAGAATAGTCAACTATAGCAATCTAGTGTTTGACAAACCCAAAGACCCTAACTTCTGGGATAAGAATTCATTATTTGATAAAAACTGCTGGGATAATTGGAAATTAGTATGGCAGAAAATTAGGCATGGATCCACACTTAACACCATATACCAAGATAAGATCAAAATGGGTCCATGACCTAGGCATAAAGAATGAGATTATAAATAAATTAGAGGAACACAGGATAGTTTATCTCTCAGACTTGTGGAGGAGAAAGAAATTTGTGACCAAAGATGAACTAGAGACCATTACTGATCACAAAATAGAAAATTTTGATTACTTCAAATTAAAAAGCCTTTGTACAAACAAAACTAATGCAAACAAGATTAGAAGGGAAGCAACAAACTGGGAAAACATCTTCACAGTTAAAGGTTCTGATAAAGGCCTCACATTTCCAAAATACATAGAGAACTGACTCAAATTTATAAGAAATCAAGCCATTCTCCAATTGATAAATGGTCATAGATATAAACAGACAATTTTCAGAGGATGAAATTGAAACTATTACCACTCATATGAAAGAGTGTTCCAAATCATTATTGATCAGAGAAATGCAAATTAAGACAACTCTGAGATACCACTACACACCTGTCAGATTGGCTAAGATGACAGGAAAAAATAATGATGAATGTTGGAGGGGATGCGGGAAAACTGGGACACTAATGCATTGTTGGTGGAGTTGTGAACGAATCCAACCATTCTGGAGAGCAATCTGGAATTATGCCCAAAAAATTATCAAATTGTGCATACCCTTTGATCCAGCAGTGTTTCTATTGGGCTTATATCCCAAAGAAATACTAAAGAAGGGAAAGGGACCTGTATGTGCCAAAATGTTTGTAGCAGCCCTGTTTGTAGTGGCTAGAAACTGGAAAATGAATGGATGCCCATCAATTGGAGAATGGCTGGGTAAATTGTGGTATATGAATGTTATGGAATATTATTGTTCTGTAAGAAATGACCAGCAGGATGAATACAGAGAGGACTGGCGAGACTTACATGAACTGATGCTAAGTGAAATGAGCAGAACCAGGAGATCATTATACACTTCGACAACGATATTGTATGAGGACATATTTTGATGGAAGTGGATTTCTTTGACAAAGAGACCTGAGATTCAATTGATAAATGACAGACAGAAGCAGCTACACCCAAAGAAAGAACACTGGGAAACGAATGTAAACTATCTGCATTTTTGTTTTTCTTCCCGGATTATTTATACCTTCTGAATCCAATTCTCCCTACGCAACAAGAGAACTGTTCGGTTCTGCAAACATATATTGTATCTAGGATATACTGCAACATATCCAACATATAAAAGACTGCTTGCCATCTAGGGGAGGGGGTGGAGGGAGGGAGGGGGAAAAAATCGGAACAGAAACGAGTGTCAATATAATGTAATTATTAAATAAAAAATTTAAAAAAAAAAAGAGAAAGATATTAAAGGAATTAGAGTAGGCAATGAGGAAACCAAACTATCACTCTTTGCAGATGATATGATGGTATACCTAGAGAACCCCAGAGATTCTACTAAAAAGCTATTAGAAATAATTCATAATTTTAGCAAAGTAGCTGCCTACAAAATAAATCCCCATAAATCCTCAGCATTTTTATACATCACCAACAAAACACAACAGCAAGAGATACAAAGAGAAATTCCATTCAGAATAACTGTTGATACCATAAAATATTTGGGAATCTATCTACCAAAGGAAAGTCAGGAATTATATGAGCAAAATTATAAAAAAGTCTCCACACAAATAAAGTCAGACTTAAATAATTGGAAAAATATTAAGTGCTCTTGCATCGGCCAAGTGAACATAATAAAGATGACAATACTCCCTAAACTAATCTATTTATTTAGTGCTATACCAATCAGACTTCCAAGAAAATATTTTAATGATCTAGAAAAAATAACAACAAAATTCATATGAAACAATAAAAAGTCGAGAATCTCAAGGGAATTAATGAAAAAAAAAAATCAAATGAAGGTGGCCTAGCTGTACCTGATCTAAAATTATATTATAAAGCAGCAGTCACCAAAACCATTTGGTATTGGCTAAGAAATAGACTAGTGGATCAGTGGAAAAGGTTAGGTTCACAAGACAGAATAGTCAACTATAGCAATCTAGTGTTTGACAAACCCAAAGACCCTAACTTCTGGGATAAGAATTCATTATTTGATAAAAACTGCTGGGATAATTGGAAATTAGTATGGCAGAAATTAGGCATGGATCCACACTTAACACCATATACCAAGATAAGATCAAAATGGGTCCATGACCTAGGCATAAAGAATGAGATTATAAATAAATTAGAGGAACACAGGATAGTTTATCTCTCAGACTTGTGGAGGAGAAAGAAATTTGTGACCAAAGATGAACTAGAGACCATTACTGATCACAAAATAGAAAATTTTGATTACTTCAAATTAAAAAGCCTTTGTACAAACAAAACTAATGCAAACAAGATTAGAAGGGAAGCAACAAACTGGGAAAACATCTTCACAGTTAAAGGTTCTGATAAAGGCCTCATTTCCAAAATACATAGAGAACTGACTCAAATTTATAAGAAATCAAGCCATTCTCCAATTGATAAATGGTCATAGGATATAAACAGACAATTTTCAGAGGATGAAATTGAAACTATTACCACTCATATGAAAGAGTGTTCCAAATCATTATTGATCAGAGAAATGCAAATTAAGACAACTCTGAGATACTACTACACACCTGTCAGATTGGCTAAGATGACAGGCAAAAATAATGATGAATGTTGGAGGGGATGCGGGAAAATTGGGACACTAATGCATTGTTGGTGGAGTTGTGAACGAATCCAACCATTCTGGAGAGCAATCTGGGATTATGCACAAAAAGTTATCAAATTGTGCATACCCTTTGACCCAGCAGTGTTTCTATTGGGCTTATATCCCAAAGAAATACTAAAGAAGGGAAAGGGACCTGTATGTGCCAAAATGTTTGTAGCAGCCCTGTTTGTAGTGGCTAGAAACTGGAAAATGAATGGATGCCCATCAATTGGAGAATGGCTGGGTAAATTGTGGTATATGAATGTTATGGAATATTATTGTTCTGTAAGAAATGACCAGCAGGATGAATACAGAGAGGACTGGCGAGACTTAGATGAACTGATGCTAAGTGAAATGAGCAGAACCAGGAGATCATTATACACTTCGACAACGATATTGTATGAGGACATATTTTGATGGAAGTGGATTTCTTTGAGAAAGAGACCTGAGTTTCAATTGATAAATGACAGACAGAAGCAGCTACACCCAAAGCAAGAACACTGGGAAACGAATGTGAACTATCTGCATTTTTGTTTTTCTTCCCGGGTTATTTATACCTTCTGAATCCAATTCTCCCTGTGCGACAAGAGAACTGTTCGGTTCTGCAAACATATATTGTATCTAGGATATACTGCAACATATCCAACATATATAGGACTGCTTGCCATCTAGGGGTGGGGGTGGAGGGAGGGAGGGGAAAAATCGGAACAGAAATGAGTGCAAGGGATAATGTTGTAAAAAAAATTACCCTGACAAGAATTCTGTCCATATAAAGTAATTATTAAATAAAAATTAAAAAAAAACATCACTTAGTATTGTTGTTGAAGTATAATTGTCCAATAATCCTCAGATTGTCTCTTAGATGTATTTTCCAGGTCTGTTGTTTTTTCAAGTAGATATTTGATTTTTTCTATTTTTTCTTTTTCTTTTTTTCTTTTTCTTTTTTTTTTTTGGTTTTGCTTGACTGATTCCCCATGTCTCAACAAATCATTCATTTCAATTTGTTCAGTTCTGATTTTTAATGAGTTATTTTCTTCATTAGCTTTTTTACTTTTTGTATATGTCTAATTGAATTTTTAAATGAATTAGGGGCAGCTAGATAGTACAGTGGATAGAGCACCAGCCTTGAAGTCAGGAGGACCTGAGTTCAAATCTAGTCTCAGACACTTAACACTTCCTAGCTGTGTGACCCTGGGCAGGTCACTTAACCCCAATTGCCTCAGCAAATTAAAAAAAAAAAAAAAAGAATTTTTAAATGAATTGTTTTGCTCTATGGAAGTTTTTTTTCCATTTCACTAGTTTTTTTTTTTTTTTTTTTTCCTGAGTTATTTCCTTTTTCCAGTTCACAAACCCTATTTTCCTGGGAGTTCTTTATCTTTTCCAATTCACAAATTTTGTTTCCCTGGGAGTTCTTTACCTTTTCCAATTCATATTTCAGGAAGTTGTTTTCTTTTTCCACTTTATCAAATTTTTCTTTAAATGAGTTATATGCCTTTTCTGTATTCTCTTGCAGAGCTTCTCTTTCCTTTCCTCATTTTTCTTCTCTCTTTTAAGATTTTTTATAATTTCTTCTTGGAGAGCCTTGTGTAATGGGGGCCAGGTTACATCCCCCTTTGGAATTTTGTCTGGAGACTCTCTGACATCAGTTTTCTCAGGATTAAAAACCTGCTCTCTTTTTGTGTAGAAGCTATTGATGGTTAGCATTTGCTCAGACCTAGTGGGGTCTGAACTAATATATCAGGAATGAGTGAATTCTTTCATGACTAAAACCTGAGGCCAATTTAAAGGGGATTCTTAATAACTCTTTTATATCCACTAACCTCTAGACCACCAGGAATGTAAACCACTCAAACAGCATCAGTATCATCTCCTTTCTATTAATTTAGATTAAGTAACCCTGAGCCTGTGTTTTTGTCTCCTAAATTTGTCTCCTAAAAATCTGGCCACTTAGGATTTTGAAGTGCTTGTTTTGGGCAAAATTGGTTTTATACAATTAACTTTTAGTTAGAGGGAGAAAGGACTAGTTTTAAGATAGGAAAAGTTTTAACTACTGCATCATAAAGGGGAAAAAAAGACTCTTTTGGACTACAACTGGTCAATATAAGTCTGAGAAATAATTAAATTTATAGAACTGCTCAAACATTTTAACAGATTCTGAGAGTTTTGAGACTAATCATTAAGTTGTTTGGTTCTGTTCCTCTATCGGCTAACTTGAGTTAGTCTATGGTATTTTCAAGTAGGCCTAATTTACAAAAAGCCTTCTGAGGGCTTGAAGTTGAGGCAAAAAAAAAAAAAAAAATAGCTCTGAGATTTTCCATGCTTCTCTATCTTAAAAAGACTTGTTCTGGCTAAACTGGCACCCCTGGATGTCCTGGATGCTTCTGGGTTTTGTTTCTGTTCTCCAACATGTTTGACATGGGTCCTCACATTTGTGGCATGGAGAATGGGCTACTCACTGGAGCACAGATCTCTACAAAGACACCTGGGTCCAAAATTCTCTAACCCTCTCCAGATTTTTCCCTTCCTTTTGTGTGTGTGTGTGTGTGTGTGTGTGTGTGTGTGTCTGTAGAAAGATATGGCTTATTGGCTATCCTCTATCCCTTCACCTTTAATTGAAGAAGGGTTGAATTGGATAGAGGGGATAAAGGGCAGTTTTCTGCCACCTTAAATTTGGGGGCTGAGCTTATATTGGAATTCTGATTCTGAAATTGATTGAGATGATTACTATTAACTAGTGCATGCTAAAATTGTGAACTTCTTTATTCTGGTATAAGATTTTAGAAATGTGTATACATTAACATTGAAATGTTGCTACTAGAAGTTTACATCTGTATTTGATTTGATTTTAAGTTTTAAAAAATCAGTATTAAAGTTCTTGGTAACTTAACTAAAGAAGTAATGATATGGTATAGCTTCTAGGGAAATAAATGGTGATTTTGGAATCCTTGGACATTGGGCGGGGGAGGAGAGAGGGAGGAGGGGCTTCTGTTCTGACAATCTATCTGATTCCAAAGTCCTCTGGCTTTGGAACCTGACCCAAGGGCCCCTCCTCACACCGAACCTAGGAATACTATTATACTGGCAATCTGCCTGATTCTGAAGTCTTCTAGTCTCAGGATAGACAATGATGAATAGACCAATTCTCAGTTCCTTGGTGTCAGATAACTAGTCTTTGGTAAGTGAGAACCAAATTCCACAGACCACTCCTTGGTCTTAGCTGTGGGTCATAAAGTGTTGTGCTGTATAAGCAAAGAAGAAGTGAATTAGCTCAAAGGAAAAGGGAGAAACACAAAATTAGAGAAGCCATTTCAAATGTTCATAAGGACTATTTGTGTCTGACCTGTGATGAAAGATTCCAAGGTCATATTGGTCTGATCGGCCATGGTCAGACACGCTAACTTGACACTGACACATTAATGTCATTTAGGTCTTTGAAAATGAAGGACAATAACCATTACCTTTGTCACCTTCTCAAGATCAGTTCTAGAGGAAAGAAAACAAAAGAAACTCAAAGGAAATCTTGCAGACCTAGGAGAAATCTCGTTAGTTCTGAGTTCTGCCCACACTAGGCTCTGTATTTGGGAAGGTCCCCACTCACTCATCATCATCACCATCATGCTTACTACATGCAAAGTCACCACTTTGTGAATGTTTTCTCACTTGATCCTCTGAACAATGCTGGGAAGTGGATTCCATTATTCTCCTCATTTCACAGATGAGGTAAGTGAAGCCAACAAAAAATAAATGTCTTCTCTACATGTTAAGGACCATGCCTAAGTAAGCAGGCAGATTAATTCTCCCAGAGCCTCCACAGTTGTGAATCATTACACCCCTGAAGGAGTTGCTAAGCAGCCTTTGCTAACACAGATGTTCCTTATGGACTGGGAATGAAATAAATTGGAGGCAAGAGGAAAGAGGAGAGAGATCAGAGAATGCAACTGCCTCTCAGTCTCCTTCTATTATCATCATCCTCTCACATGAAGAAGATCTATTCTACAAGTTGGAACTAGATTTCCAGAAGCCACTGGCAGGTGGCTCCCATGTCACATCTAGAGTCCTATAAGTAGTAAGCATCTGAGGCTGGGTTTGAATCAAGGTCTTTCTCCCTCCCTGTTTTGCACTCAATCCACTGAGAACCCTAGTTAACCTACAAAAGCAAAGGATTCCAAAATTACCCCAAAAGGTGCTCACTGCAAGTGCAATAGCTAGATACATATTCCTTGGCAGAAGCCACAAAGAACCTTAACCTCACTAATTTTTGCCCTTCATCTACCTTCAGCCTTTTCCCAAGGTTCAGTTTTTGGGAGAAGCCTGAAACTCAAATAGCAGAAGAAAGCAATGAACCTGCAAAAGCAGAACATCCATTAGAACATCCTTCCCCTTCTTTCTACTCGTTCCCACCCTGCTTCAAAGAAAAAATGGCTATTTATAGT